>NW_025533960.1:0-45978 GCF_020615455.1 Coregonus clupeaformis
ATAACACCATCATATACTACATATATATTTATATTAGACTCTGACATTGCTGTTTCATATTTATATATTTAAAATTCCTCCTATTTTGGGGATTGGGTGTATGTTTTGTATTGTTAGATATTATTGCACTGGTGGAGCTAGGAACATAAGTGATTTCAAGTGCACCCACTATAACATTCTCGTAATAGTAGTAACAGAATGTATTAATTTATTTGGATTTATTTTTGCTAAATTCAATTATTAAATAAGCTGTTGTGGTAGTATAGGCTATACCAAAGTGATTGTCCTCTTTTCATTTGAATATTGGTGGGACCACTTGGGGTTGTGGGTCTCCCCAGAAAGTTGTAGAATTTTTTTTTTACGAATTACTGCATTTTAAAGGTGGCAACCACTGTTTTATCTCATTATCAAATCATTTTATAAAATAAATTAAGTACTTACTGTAATTAATATAAAGTAGTAAAAATAAACAACTTTTGTTGTTGTTAAATATTTCAAGCAAGAAATGTTACTGACGTCTGGGAGTGGTCTGAGTAGGAAGAGGAAGCACCCAAAACCTGCTGATTAAAACGTCCGTGTTGATTACTAAACCAGCAACTATTCGAAAATAACAGCTGAAATGATCAGGTTTTGTACACAATATGATACAAAAATTTGATGCTATGATACTGAATTTTCACAGCACTGGGCCTTTAAGGTTTGCCATTACTCATGGCCTCTCTTTGGAAGGTTTGTAGAAACATAGTGAAAAGAGGTGGGGGTGTAGTGGTGTTTTAAGGACAATACAATGGGTGTGAACAATTTTACCAATAAAATGTAGCCTCTTAAAGCATTTTTTTTTTTATAAAGAAATTGTATTTGGTTGGTTTGCCACACAAAAAGATAAAACATCTAAAAACTCTTTTTGGTTTTTTGAGGTATATGAAAAGGACTTTCAAAGATGCTCTGTTGGTCAATATTCTGTAGAAAATGGGATAGATATCTACTATTAATCTGTTCATAGGTATATACAGGATAAAACAAGCCGGGTTAGAAAGTATGTGAGTTGAGAAGTAAGCCTTGTCTGAGCCAGAATGTCCATAGCGGCAACATCTTCTGTTTCTGTAGCATGAAGCAGCTAGATCTGTATGTGGCACCCACTGACAGGATGCTAATTGTCTAATAAATTCAATAAATCTCCTTAATGCAGAGGCTAAAAAAAGCATCACCAGGTCCTGGACTTCTTTTAACTGGGCATCAAATCCCCAACCTTTCAATCCCTAGGTCTATGGCAAGATTTGAAATGTTGTTAGCAACCAACTTGACAGAGCTGGAATAATTTTAAAAGAATAATGTGCAAATATCAGCTAAATCCAGGTGTACTTAAGCGTGTTCACATTGGCAGTTTGAAGTGACTTAAATCCTAATTTTTGGCATATCCCTATTCGAATCTGTTATTTTTCCTGCAGTTGAACAGCCAAAAGACATGGAATATGATATTTGTTGCATATTTCAAACCACCTTTCAGAGGGTTCTTTTGAAGTCAGACACAAATCTGATTTCTGGCTATGTGACTCTGTGTCTGAACGTAAATCTGAATTATTTGCCCACAAGTGTTTTTATTTGCATATCTTGTTGCTTGCTACTTGCTGTATTTGACAAGAACACATGTGGTAGCCAAACACTGTAATGTTTGCTCAGCTATTACATTTGTAAATGCTAGAAAAGCTAAACATTTACCTAGCTAGCTAGTTGATTGCTGTAAAGCCAAAATGACTGCATTTCTGATTAGATAATCTTGAAACCTTGGAGGCTTTAAGTGTTTTTACACTATGAGTATGAATACTTTCTAGCAACTGGGAACATTCACGGGCAGGCATTGTGTCACTCAGCCTGCTACATAACTTCTGACTGATAGAAGCACAAGCACTAACACTTCCCAATCAACTCATACCACTGCGCACACACCCGCCAATACTATGACATCAGCAAGAAAGTTCAAACAGCAAAAATTACAAGTGACCAAACGATGGTACTTGTAACTTGGTTTTTGATAGTCAGTATTATAAAACTGATTTGAAAAACAAAACTGATTTGAGCAGTTAAATGTAACAAAATGTAATCGAAAATTGGGCCTAGTAATCCCGAAAGTAATTATTTATCATGAGAGAAGGAAAATAATATCTAGTAATGCTGCATAAAGTGTATAAATGACGAAGCGGTACTGTACGTTGTTATGGCTTACGCACAGTGTGCTACGGATGAATGGGTTGTCAGAATGCGGGTATGCCATGCTATTAAACGACAGAGTGATGTTCAATGTGAAACCTGCAGATGTGTTCACAACTATACAGATATAACATTGGCGATCGCTAAGATGGTTGAATTCAGTTTACCACCGCCAGCACCAATCTCCGCCGTACTGGCGAACCTCCAGTCCCGTGGAATAACTGGCTTGATAGTTTTAACACTTATTTAGAAGCTTATGATTTTTCTACAATCTCCGGCTAAGCGGAGGACAGCACTGCTCCGGCCACCGCCTTGGTACAGAGGCCAGAGGATTTTCAGAGCGCTTGATCGTCTACATTCACTGCTGCAGTCAGCTCTCTCACGGAACTACTTCCGCTGAAAGAGCGAAAAGCCCTCTCGGACGCTACCGTACGAAGAGACACCAACGGGCCGGTGAGCTCATCCAAAGCCACGTAACAAATTGAGGGATCATGGCTAGCTCTTGTAACTACGGACACTTCAGGACGAGATCATCAGGATCAGTTGATAGAGGGACGTTATGAAAAGACAAGGGAGAAACTGCTTTGGAATCGGATAATTTACACAGATGGAGCTATTAAAATAGCACTCCAGGTTGAGGCTTGCGTTGGAATGCTCTTCCCGCAACAGACAGCTCTGCAGCATACACGGCAGCCATTCCCGACACAGCAGCCTAGTCGGAGCAGGCGTGACTACACGATACGCCGCACGCCTCCCGCCACAGATAGCTGCATGGACACAGACACCGACATGCCCATGCAGCAGGCACATGCAGACAAACAGACAGAACTGAAATAGCTGTGGCAACTGTGGGGCTAGCTCACACACAAGGGTCAAAACCGCTCCAGCCCGGGAAATATGCAAGAACTGTTCAAAATAAAGCAATCACTTTGCTAAAGTGTGTGTTTCTGCTCCTGCTACTAGCTCCACCCAGAACAGGCTCCCTGTTATCTCACTCAACATGAACACACGGAAATCCGAACCGCTCCACCAACCATGTGTCATTCAGGACATAAACTGTGCAGCTGGGTGAGGTGGGTTTGCCTTGTGCTGGATACTGGGGCGCCATGGTGTGTGTTGCTCAACCTTGCCACTTACTACAAGTTTTTCAGTCACCTACCACTCCAACAGCCCTCCACTGCCCTGTGTGGGTACGTGTAGGATCTAAGATAGACATTGTAGGTGACTCTCCAGGTCCCAGTACACTCCACTCCAAACATCTGCCATCATTCACATTTCATGTTGCAAAGCGGGTGCCAACCTCTGGGCCTCGACTCTCTTCATAGGCTCCGGATTCACACTGAGAGATGACAGTGGGTCAGCTATCTACGTAAGGTTACCTGCACATGGCAACAGAAGGCAACGACTCTGGTTGATGGACTGCTGCCTCCCGTGGGCCTTTACTCACAGGCCCCTAGTGAATCTGGAAGTGACCCCAGTCATGCAGCCCCTGAAAGCCATTCCCCTTTGCACTGCGTGATGATGTCAAAGATCTCCAGTCACAAGTGGGATGCAGGCATCATTGAGCCAGTCAACTTGCTTGCCCCTGGATTTCAAACTTGGGTCATTGCAACCAAAAGTCCGGTGGAACCGGACCTGTGTGGATATCTCCGTAAAAGGTGAACAAGGTACATTGTCCCGGATAAGTTGCCCTTGCCTACAGCTGAGAGCGACCGCCAGCAATTCATGCTCCACGATCTTCACGGCTTGACCTTCGACAGGGTTCTGGTACCCCTCCATGCAGCTAGCAGAGACCTCACGGCCTTTGTCACACACGTTTGGCGTGTTCATGCTATACGCATGCCTTTTGGACTTACTCCGCCCCCAGCTGTTGGTGATGAGCACCATCCTCGCTTCGGAATATCCTCGGGTGGCGGTTCTATCTGAGACATCGTGGTCCAATGGCCCTGACTCCCACATCCACACTGATTTCACTCCACAGAGAATTGTCAGTGCTCTACTGCGGAATAAACCTGACTCCTGACGCCGGGTGGGTGCGCAGCTCCAAGTCGGGTTGGGGTGGGCTACTCCGCCTCATTAAGGCATTGCCCGCACTCATGTCGAACATTGAAGCCGTCCACCGGATCCCCGGAACCGGCCTGGGCCTCTCAGGGGTGCAAGCCTCATTCTTGGGCATGACAGCCATTGCCCACTCCCGGTTTCTGCCCCACTACTCTGAGACCACAGCGCCCCTTCGCCAGCTCCTCAGAAAAGGATGAGCCATGGGCCCGCCGGACGGCAGCTGCTGCAGAGTCACGCTCACTGAAGAGCCGCTCATGGCCACAGCCCCAGTCTTAGCTCACTTTGACCCCGTCTGCACAGCACCCATTGTCACGCGTGAGGGAGCTTCAGCTGGAGCACTAGGAGCTGTCCTCTCATGGCTGCAGAATGGAGCTTTCCGTCGTCTTCGCCTCATAGGCCCTGAGCCCCAGCCAGAACAACATGGTACTCTGTGGGCGAACGAGAAGCCACTGGCCTGGTGTCTGTGCAAAGGTGGCACCTCTACCTATATGGCCGTCTGTTCACACTCCGAACCGACCACCAGTCCCTCCTACCAAGCACATGCAACTGTCAGCATCAGGAACTGGCCACAAGCCACTTCGGCTGCACAGATAAGGACACACCGCCTCAGACAGTATGACTAAGCTGAAGTTCACTCCGGGGGAGTGAGATAACGTGGTGCGCAGACCTCCCTCACCGGCTCCTTTGACGCTCCTACTCCAATCCGTCTTACGCCAGACGACAACGCAACAGAGCTTGTAAAATGTCGCTCAAACGCTCCTCTTCAGTCAGTCGTTCTCACTGGAGGAGCTGAAGCAGCATCGGAACAGGATCCCACACTGTCTGCGCACCTACATACGCACTGGATGGCGGCCAGCAGTGCCGGGAAGAGCGGGCGACTTTCGCCAGAGTGAAGAACGAACTTTCTTGCTGGGAAGGGGTTCTGTTGTCTCTCGAGGGTTTTGCACTGGATCCCGAATGGCCGGCGGGCGCGTGTTCTATCCATGGCTACGGGTCACTCATAGTCAAGGTCAAACAGCGATGCCGAGACCTTGTGTGGTGGCCAGGCATCGGAACACGACATTGAAGCCCTGGTCCTGGGATTGTGCTGCATGCCTCCTCAGTGGGAAAACAGGACAGTCCGCCCCAACCCCCTGCCAGCCTCTCGCATGGCCGTCCCACCCCTGGGGAGCACATCCAACTGGACATCTGTGCGAGATCCACTTGGACACAGAGTCCCTCACCATCTGGCCGCTTCCTGGTGGTGGTGCTTAAACTCTCCACTCTAAGTGGCCCAGAAGTGGTTCCTGTCGACTTTGTCACAAAGCACAGGCCATCGAGACATCCTAGACAGCCTGTTCACAAGGTGGGGCCTACCCTCACCCCTTACCACGGACAATGGGCCCCAGCTAATCCTCTGCCGAGTTCTCCCTCATATCTCAGCAACAAGGGAATCAAAACATCCGCATTACAATCCACAAGCCCTGTAACGGAGGGTGGAACGCCCAACCAGCAACGCTGAAGAACGCATCAGAGCGCACCTGGTCCAGGGTGTACGCGTTCAAAACTGCTTAATCAAACGCGTAATGTGCACTACAGAGCAAGCAAACAGCTTTGACAAACAATATAGGTCTCCCCGGCATCCTCATGCTAGGCGTGGAGGGGAACTGCCACTGGACAGGACTCAGAACACAGAGAGTAGCAGAACCCGGCGACCAGGCGCAACCAAGAACAGCAGGCAGTGACCAGGCACCAAAAAGAGCAAAATGAAACAGCAAGTGTTGACAAGGCACACAGGGTGAAGAAGTCGATCATTCAAGTGTCAGACTGGGTCCGAGCCCGACGGCCTCAGCAGGTAACAAAATGGCCTCATTCTGGTTTCTGGACCCCTTGCAGGTCGGGATCGACAACTGGGGCCGCACATTCATGATGAGCAATGGATCACGCTTTTGGCACGCTAGCCACCTCAGAAAAGTCCCTGCCCCTCAAGGAACACGAAGGCACAAAACAGACATGCAGGCCAGAGACGCATCACCGGGATGGACCTCCTCCACCACACCATCCTGAGCCCCCAGCCTCGTGGGTTCCCCAAGGGCCAGAGCCAAAGCGGTGACGGTGGAAGAAAAGGCCTATGCGAACTCAACCGCCTGCTTATCTGGGACTACTTTCACCTCTTTTCATTCTTAGGCTCCGTTAGGTGTCTTAGTCAACCTCCAGGTTAATGGACTGGAACTGGCTTGGTTGGAGAGTCCATCCGTTTAAGGGTTAAAATGTTTATTTCTTACAGGTATCACTCTAGGTTCTTGCCCTATGGACATTTTATATATGGTACCAAACCCTTGGTTTTGGAAAAGGGGGAAATGTTAGTATGAGTGCATGACGTGCTGTCACGTTAAAGACTGTACGTTGTTATGAAGTTTACACAGTGTGCTGCGTTACGGATGAATGGGTTGTCATAGGAATGCGTGGCACATGTCATTAAACTGACAGAGTGATATTCAATGTGAAACTGTGCAGATGTCCAGTTTTTTTACAACTAGGCTAGATATAACAATATAACTCAAAAGAAAGATTAAAATCACCTTTCTGGTAAATTTTTTATAAATTCCTGCAGTGTAGTCACTGAGGACACAATCTCAAGTACAAAAATACAAATATGATAAAAAATATGAAATATTTTTATATGATGTATTCCTATTCAGCAAAAAAACTGTATGACTAAGGCTTGAAGTAACATATGCTTTCAAATATATAGTATAATCAAATTATATAAAATGACTAATTATAAGATTTCACCTTCCTTAACTGCTTACAATACATAGCTGTTTGTATGTTTAGTCGTTTGCATTTTTAAAGTTATCTCTTGATCGTTAAACCTGCCCCCATCGCTGTGAATGTCCTTCCCACAGCTCTAGCTTGGCTTTCTGAACTCGTTAGGAACTTCGCCTTTCATCTCATACTAATCTTGTCCCGTCTTTGACAAACATAACGTTTTTATATAATAATAATTATTTTAGATTAATGGCTATAAATTGATCTCAGAATGTGGTACCGTGCTGAAATTACTCTCTCCGGTTGCGCTATGACGTAACGCATTGCAGAAGCATGTGCTTTGTCAGTGGCTGCATAGGGTCCAGCCAGGAGTTGATGGACAGTTGGAAGAGCAAAAATTCAATGGGTAGGAGGGACATCCTCGGCCAAGTGGTTTCAGATTTCACACCCTACTTCACACAGGCTCAGAAAATATGCCTACTGTGTCCCGTGGGAACCAGGACTATCATCATTGCAAGCCATTTCAATCTAATTGTTGTCCACAGAACGATTTATAAGCAAAAATGTGGGTCGGAACTGGGTACCAGAACCACTGAGGTCCCCTAAACAGGGGTCTTTACATCTAAGAGGTTTTTTAAGGCCTGCAGGTGGAACAAGGCTTTAGAGACCCAGATAGACTCCACACTATCGCTGCCAAAGGTGATTCTAACATGTATTGACTCAGGGGTGTGAATACTTTGTTTTAATAAATGTTTAAACATTTCTAAAAACATGTTTTCATTTTGTCATTATGGGGTATTCTGTGTAGATGGGTGAAAAAAAAATATTTAATCAATTTTGAATATCTAGGCTTCAACACAACAAGATGTGAAATAAGTCGAGGGGTAGTGAATACTTTCTGAAGGCACTGTATATCTGGGGAAGGGTATAGAACAATTTCTAGAGTGTTGAAAGTTTTCCAAGAGCACAGTGGTCTCCATCATTGGGAAAATTTAAAAATGAGGAACTAACCGGACTCTGCCTAGAGCTGTCCCGGTCCGACGAAACTGGAGCAACCTGGCAAGAAGGACCTTGGTCAGGAGGTGACCAAGAAACCCAAAGACCGGACAGAACTACAGATTCTGTGGTCCTGATGAGACAAACATTTTACTCTTTCGCATGAATGCAAAGCGCTATGTCTGAGAAAACCAGGCACAGCTCTTCACCTGTCTAACAACATCCCCACAGTGACGCATGGTGGTGGCAACATCATGTCATAGGGGATTATTTTCAGTGGTAGGGAAAGAAGACTGGTAAGTATAGATTAGGTAAATAACAAATGAATGGAGCCAATACAAATCACAGTTGATGAACTAAGTTGAGTGCAAACGACCCTTAGACTGGGGCAAAGATTTACGTTCCAGCCAAGAACAACGACCCTGGGCATTACAGCCAAAGCAATGCTGGAATGTCTTCAAGAACAAGAATGTGAAAGTCCTTGGAGTGGACCAGCCAAAGCCCAGACTTTAATCTCGATTGAAAATCTGTGGAAAGACTTGTTAAGTGTCTTACAAGCGCTCCCCATTGAATTTGGGCCAGAGCTTGAGAAAATATGCACAGAAGAATGGAGAAAACAAATCCAGATGTGCAATGCTTTCGATACAGACAGTTGAGACGACTCAAAGCTGTAATCACCGCCAAAGGGCTACCACAAAGTATTAACTCAGGGGCCTGAATACTTATGTAAATGAGATTTCTGTATTTCATTTTCAATAAATTTGCTAACATTTCTAAAAACAGGTTTTCATGTCATTATGTCATTATCACACTCTAAAGTCGGGAGTTGTGTTCTGATTTTGAGGTGGTCCCCTGATGAATTGTGAATCCAAAAAGGTTTCCCACAGCTCCTGCCATCACAGGAGGTTGGTGTGGCACCCTTCATTGGGAGGACAGGCTCGTTAATGGCTGGAACGGAATCAGTGGAATGGTATCAAATCACATCAAAGACATGGTTTCCATGTGTTTGATGCCATTCCGCCAACTTTCTGTTCCGCTTTCATTTCTAAAGTGACGTTCTCCCCTCAGAAAGCACTGCTCTGTGCCTGCATAGTATACTACTACCATTGGGGAAATGGGTCTGCAAAGGAAAAAGATCATGCAGACTTCCACTTAGAACAGACTGAGACATTGTTGTTTCCCAAATGGCACCCCTATTTCCCTATATTAAAAAAGTGAAAGTGCCCTATGGGCCCTAGTTAAAAGCAGAGTGCACTAAATAGGAATTAGGGTGCCATTTGGGATGATAAAATTGTTTACATCCTGTTCACTGTTCAGTCAGAAAAGCCTGCATGATACAATGATTGTGGAGCATCCCTCAGCCTCTTCCTCTGCCCCTTCCACAGCCTAATTAGCCACACAGAGACCATAAGCACTTGAAACTGAAAGTGTTTCTACAATTTGCGAACTGTTGATAATATTGGGGATCGAGGCAATCAATTGTCATTGGCTTCTCTTGATTTTCAATTACAGGGTTAATGGCAAGACTGTGGGCAACATGTGGTCCTCTGTAGCTCAGCTGGTAGAGCACGGCTTTTCAGGCTTTTAATGGGTAGTGGGTTCGATCCGGACCACCCATACACAAAAAAAAAAAAAAATGTATGCACGCACTGACTGTAAGTACGCTTTGGATAAAGGCGTCTGCTAAATGGCATTATTATTATTATAACATTACTGTAGGCTGTGGTAGAGAAAGGTTTAAGGCAGGGTTTGATCTGGTTCACCTAGCAGAATAGGTAGAATTGATTCTTATTCCATCTTATAGACACTATTAAATAAAAGAGTTGTAGAGAACCTGCACTTGTACAAATTAACCTCACATTTAGGTCACACACACCATCATTTGGATCATAGAACTATTCCCCATTAGGTATTCCCACTCTGAAGCCATTTAGAACGCATGCACGTATTGCCTGGAATAAGAAATTGATTAAACACTGCAGATTTGCAACATACTGAGCAGATTGCATCTTGCATGTGATGAGCCATATGGACTCAAAGACATGCAATATCTGGGTAGTATGTGCCAGAAGATGTTTGTTGTGTTTATACTTAAAAACATCACATGTGGTTGGTAGATGGTAGATATGAGGATCTGATTAAGAGAAAAACATACAGTACATATACAAAAGTAATCACTAAAAACAGAACATCTGAGACGGTTGCATACAGTGGGGGAAAAAAGTATTTAGTCAGCCACCACATTGTGCAAGTTCTCCCACTTAAAAAAGAGCTGAGAGAGGCCTGTAATTTTCATCATAAAGGTACACGTCAACTATGACAGACAAAATGAGGGAAAAAAAAATCCAGGAAATCCATGATTTTAGAATTTTTTAATGAATTTATTTGCAAATTATGGTGGAAAATAAGTATTTGGTCACCTACAAACAAGCAAGATTTCTGGCTCTCACAGACCTGTAACTTCTTCTTTAAGAGGCTCCTCGTCCTCCACTGTTACCAGATAATGGTGGCACTCCGGTTTGAACTTGTTATCAGTAAGGGAAAGACACCTGTCCACAACCTCAAACAGTCACACACTCCAAACTCCACTATGGCCAAGACCAAAGACTGTCAAAGGACACCGGAAACAAATTTGTAGACCTGCACCAGGCTGGGAAGACTGAATCTGCACAGTAAAGCAGCTTCAGGTTTGAAGAAATCAACTGGAGGGGAGCAATTATTAGGAAATGGAAGACATACAAGACCACTGATAATCTCCCTCGATCTGGGGCTCCACGCGCAAGATCTCACCCCATGTGGTCAAAATGATCACAAGAGACGGTGAGCAAAAATCCCAGAACCACACGGGGGACCCTAGTAGATATGTCCGCAGAAGACCAAAGTAACAAAGGAACTAGCCGCCAGGGACTCAAATCCTGCAGTGCCAGACGTGTCCCGCTACTTAACCAGTACATGTCCAGGCCCGTCTGAAGTTTGCTAGAGTGCATTTGGATGATCCAGAAGAGGATTGGGGGAATGTCATATGGTCCAGATGAAACCAAAAATAGAACTTTTTGGCAAAAACCTTCTAACGCATGCGTGTTTGGAGGATAAAGAATGCTGAGTTGCATCCGGAAGGAAACACCATACCTAATGTGAAGCATGGGGGGTGGAAACATCATGCTTTGGGGCTGTTTTTTTCTGCAAAGGGACCAGGACGACTGATCCGTGTAAAAGAAAGAATGAATGGGGCATGTATCGTGAGATTTTGAGTGAAAACCTCCTTCCATCAGCAAGGGCATTGAAGATGAAACGTGGCTGGGGTCTTTCAAAGGCATGACAATGATCCCAAACACCACCCGGCAACGTAAGGAGTGGCTTCCTGTAAGAAGCATTTCAAGGTCCTGGTGGCCTAGCCAGTCTCCAGATCTCTCTCACCCCATAGAAAATCTTTGAGGGAGTTGAAAGTCCATGTTGCCTAGTGACAGCCCCAAAACATCATATGCCAGAGAGATCCAAAGGCATGGAGGAATGGTCAAAAATACTAGCAACAGTGAGTAAAACCTTGGAAGTTAAGAAAGTTTGACCAATGTCATTGCCAACAAAGGGTATACAGAACAAAAGTATTGAGAAACTATTGGGAAATATTGACCAAATACTATTTTCCACCATAATTTGTAAATAATTCACTAAAAAAAAATCCTACAATGTGATTTTCTGGATTTTTTCCTCATTTTGTCTGTCATAGATGAACGTGTACCTATGATGAAAATTACAGGCCTCTCTCATCTTTTTAAGTGGGAGAACTTGCGCCATTGGTGGCAGACTAAATACCTTTTTCCCCCACTTATAGGTTCCTTGATGATGATCAAAACTAATAATAAGCATCAAATAATGTTTCCTCAAATAGTGTGTCAACTAATTTATCTGTTTTCTTACTGCATGTATATGTAAACATATGCATGGACCAGAGAAGCATACATTGTATTGGTTTCACATTGTTGCACTGGCAGCACATACCATGCTTTAAACTCCCTCTGAAGACAAGGTTTGATATGCTTTTCAAACGCATTGCAGGACTGTTCAGATTGGTCTCAAGTGCCTTCACAGCGTCCCAATTAAGTCTCTAGATCTTCCGCCATCCCTGAATGCCAATCAGGAAGCAGTACACACCAGAAATGCATCATCAAGAAAGAGAGAAACCGTGCTCTAGGTAAATAGCCTAGGTGCCAGTGTAAGTTAAGCCAAACTAAGACCTGTATTTATAAAGCATCTCAGAGTTGGAGTGCTGATCTAGAATCTTGGGTCTCCATCCATGTTATCTTATTCATTAGGATCTAGAAGGAAAAACCGAGTCCTAGATCAGAGACGATTGCCCTGTAGTAAATAGGTGTCAGTGTCGGGTTAACACACGGTTTTCAAACCAGGTCTGACACCTCCTAACACTTTGAGGCACAAGGTCAGAATTGCACTCACTATTACATCATCATCACCACTGAGATCCGCGTTGTAGCCTATTGATGAAAGGGCAGTTCCTAAGCGAAGAGTTAAAATTTGACAGCCTTCCTTAGACTTTTGAGATATCAAGCACTCCAAATTATTTTACTCTGCCCAGATGTAGACAAATGCCTGGACCTGTCAACTTGTGCCGAGGAGGTGCTTCAACTTAGAGGGAGAAACACTTCCCGCCGCTTGTGTGACTAGGTATTCATGCTCAGTTTAGATAAGATGAGCTTGCAAATGTAGGTCCTAATTCTCTGCTCTACTGCCTGTCCGTCTACAATGACATTGTTGTGTTGGAGCACCACAAAATAAATTAGTTGAAATAGTAACTGTTCTGGCAAAAATAACCATTGTTTACATTTTGATATTGATCCCTTCATAAGTACAGTGGCTTACTTGAAGTATTCACCCCCTTGGCATTTTTCCTATTTTGTTGCCTTACAACCTGGAATTAAAATGGATTTTGGGGTTTGTAAATTTCATGATTTACACAACATGCCTACCACTTTGAAGATGCAAAATATTTTTAATAGAAACAAACAAGAAATAAGACAAAAAACAAGGAACGAGCGTGCATAACTATTCCCACCCCCCTAAAGTCAATACTTTCGCAGACAGCCACCTTTTGCAGCAATTACAGCTGCAAGTCTCTACTTGGCACATCTAGCCACTGAGATTTTTGCCCATTCTTTTAAGTGGCAAAACTGCTCCAGCAGCTCCTTCCACTGGTATGCAGCAATCTTTAAGTCATACATTACATTTTGTAGCAGACGATTCTTATCCAGAGCTGACTTACAGTTAGTGAGTGTATACATTTCCTTATACTGGCCCCCGTGGGAATCGAACCCACAACCCTGGCTGTTGCAAGTTCTTAGCTCTACCAACTGAGCTTGACAAGGGGCCCATACCACATTCTCAATTGGATTGAGGTTCTGGGCTTTGATTAGGCCATTCCAAGACATTTAAATGTTTCCCCTTAACCTAACACTTAATATCAACCAAGTGTTTAGGCTAAAATGCAGGTCTTGTAATTCAACCTCAACTTTGAAGTCAATGTGGAAGTCAAATGGGGATACTTCCCAAACTCAAGGCAAAAGCAACAAAACAAAATGTCATGATAACACACTGTTCATGAGAAATCAAGTCCCAACTTTGATTAGAGAATCTCTCAGGGACCATAATCACTTCTCACTGGTTGATCCCAAATAACTTACCCCTATTCCCTATAGTGATGACCAGAGCCCTATGTAACTAAGAGAATAGGGTGTCTACAGAGACACTAATTTCTATCACATTGTACTCTGTCTTGTTGGCTGGACAAGGGCTCATTACCCATTGGAAAAACCACATGATATCACATGAAAGATTCCACATGTGAAATCGTAGCGAAAAATATACTCTTTTGGAACACTTCACATGTATTGACAAACTTTGAAGGGAATGGAACATGATGGTGTATGCTTTGTTGAATCAATGTGGGAATCAGAACTATGCTGTCCTGTAACAGACCTGAGCGCTGAAGTGATTTCAATCACAAAGGAAATCCCTGGGATGGATACTATGACTGTAAATTATATTTGTGAACAGAACTACCCCACTGGCTTTTATTGAGTTATTGTGCCAACCTGTTTCATTCCTTAATAGAGACATGTGTTATAGTGGATTCTGCTACAGTATGTTGCTGCTCAAGAAGTCCACGTCTGCATCCCAAATGGCCCCCTATTCCATGGTGTGATGTACTACTTTGGTCGCCAGGGCCCATAGGGCTCTAGTCCAAACGTAGTGTACTATAAGGAATAGGTTTATTTTTCGAGACGCATCCCTATGAAAGACCAAGGTGGGTCGTTTTGAAAATACAGCAAAAATGCATTTACAACTGTGTCACTGAAACAAACAAAACATCTCACAGAGAGGAAAAATATGGCGGAGTGTCCAACGAGGATGATAATGTCCTTCATAAAACAAGGACTACATCCACCGTGCTTCAAAGGTTCTACCTAAACACTAGTTGTCAGAATTTCAGAATCAAGTTGTTGGTTTTAGCATGAATGGGAGAAGGTATCAATTGTACATGTGGGCTGAATACATTCTCACCAAATGCTCCAAATATGAGTGGTGTGAAGACATACTGCATGAAACAGTATAAGAGATTATTTCCCTGAGTAACAACAAGCACCGAGGGTGATGGGATTGTTTTCAGAGATTGTTTTCGTCACACATGACATTATTGTTATAAGCTTCTTACGATGAGTCCCAATAGCTTCTGAGTCCTTGCTGGTAACAGGAGATGACAGCTCTTGTGGACGAAGCAAAGGCGATGAGTATAAATCTGGCTCATGTCATTGAGAGGTGTGGTAGTGGGGTATGTACTGTGTACTATAAAAAGTAAGGGAAAGCTGCTTAATTGAGTGGAGTGTTGAGAGAGAGAGAGAGGAGAGAGAGAGAGGAGAGAGAGAGAGAGAGAGAGAGAGAGAGAGAGAGAGAGGGAGAGAGGAGAGGAGAGAGAGAGAGAAGAGAGAGAGAGAGAGAGAGAGAGAGAGAGAGAGAGAGAGAGAGAGAGAGAGAGAGAGAGAGAGAGAGAGAGAGGAGAGAGAGAGAGAGAGAGAGAGAGAGAGAGAGAGAGAGAGAGAGAGAGAGAGAGAAAGAGAGAGAGAGAGAGAGAGAGAGAGAGAGAGAGAGAGAGAGAGAGAGAGGCAGAGAGAGAGAGAGAGAGAGAGAGAGAGAGAGAGAGAGAGAGAGAGAGAGAGAGAGAGACAGAGAGAGAGAGAGAGAGAGAGAGAGAGAGAGAGACCCTAGCCACTGCAGCACTCTGTACTGTGGCAAACAGTGGTTTCAGTCCACTGCTCTTCAGATACATTCCCTGGCTGCTGATTCCACTTTGACTCTACGTGGGCCTGTCACGGATGACATACACCAAACCCCTGAGCACTCCGATTCAATATTCATCTTTGTTGGGCACACCAGCGTACGATCACTTGCATCTGTCCTGGCTATTCAGCCTCTCCGGGAAATGTTGATTGCCTCTCTCTCTCTTTTACTGTTTTACAATAAATAAATAGCACACCGGACCAAGACCAATGTCCTGTTGGAAATACATGTGTGTCGGTGTCCGCGTTTGTTGAGTAATCCCCACTAGCCCATGGTTTTTGGACACAATGTAACGTGTTTAAATTAAGTCCCATGTGGTGTGCAGGAATAATAATATTAGTAACATTATGGTTCTAATTAGACACCATAATCAAAACCCCAAAGGCAAAGCTATGTTTACTGCGTTTGAAGGAAGGTAAGGGATCAGATAATAGCTCAACAATTTGAATATATACAGGAAAGAGGAAGGCATCAAATTAACATAATGTTCCCTCAGAAAGGTGTTGGTCAAGAGACGATTTATGATAAGTGATCGTGATAATTTTCTTCCACTGTAAAGAACAATTGATATGTGGCAGGTACAATGACGTGGGGCATAGTGGACCAGTTGTCATGACTTCCCTCCGAAGCTGCCACCTCTCACCCGGCAGGCCGGGGCGTTACGTCATCACCGGGCTTCTAGCCACTGACCGTCTCATCTCATCATTCCATTTGTTTTGTCTTGTTTATTACACACACCTGGTTCCATATCCTCACCCAGTGTACGTGAGTATAGTATTCCTCTGCTTCCCCTTGTCTTTGGTGTGATTGTTGGTTGTGGAGGGGAGATAGCTAGCTTCCAGTGGAGCTCCATGTATTTTGTATTGGTCGTGGGATATTTCCCGTCGAGTCTTGTATTTTCCAGTGCACCTGGCTTTGCGAAGAGTGTTTGACACATTTCTGCATAACTCTGTATTTTCTGGAATAAGCCTGTTATTCTGTGATTTACCCTCCCTGCGCCTTGAGACTTCTTTCGACATCACCTCATCACAGGCACCAGCCATGTGTTGTATCAACTAAATGTAAAAAAAACACATACAGTGGGGAAAAGTATTTAGTCAGCCACCAATTGTGCAAGTTCTCCCACTTAAAAAGATCAGAGAGGCCTGTAATTTTCATCATAGATACACGTCAACTATGACAGACAAATTGAGATTTTTTTTCTCCAGAAAAATCACATTATAGGATTTTTGGTGAATTTATTTGCAAAATTATGGTGGAAAATAAGTATTTGGTCACCTACAAACAAGCAAAGATTTCTGGCTCTCACAGACCTGTAACTTCTTCTTTAAAGAGGCTCCTCTGTCCTCCACTGCGTTAAGCCATGGCACCTGTTTGAACTTTTTGCTTATCAGTATAAAAAGACTACTTTCTGTCCACAACCTCAAACAGTCACACTCCAAACTCCATTATGGCCCAAGACCAAAGAGCTGTCAAAGGACTACCAGAAACAAAATTGGACCTGCACCAGGCTGGGAAGACTGCATCTGCAGATAGGTAAGCAGCTTGGTTTGAAAAAATCAACTGTGGGAGCAATTATTAGGAAATGGGAAGCACATAAGCAAGACCACTGATAATCTCCCTCAATCTGGGTCTCCACGCAAGATCTCACTCCCGTGGGATCAAAAAGATCACAAGAACGGTGAGCAAAAATCCCAGAACCCTACAGGGGACCTAGTGAATGACCTGCAGAGAGCTGGGACTGAAAGTAACAAAGCCCTAATCCAATCAGGTACACACTAGCGCAAGGGACTCCAAATCCTAGCGCAGACGTGTCCCCCTGCTTAAGCCAGTACATGTCCAGGCCCGTCTGAAGTTTGCTAGAATGCATTTGGATGATCCAGAAGAGGATTGGGAGAATGTCATATGGTCAGATGAAACCAAAATAATAGAACTTTTTGGTAAAAACTCAACTTGTCGTGTTTGGAGGACAAAAGAATGCTGGAGTTGTAATCCAAAGAACACCACCACCTAAAGCATAGGGGTGGAAACATCATGTTTTGGGGGCTGTTTTTCTGCAAAGGGACCAGGACGACTGATCCGGTAAAGGAAAGAATGAGCCGGGGCCATCGTTCGTGAGATTTTGAGTGAAAAACCTCCTTCCATCAGCAAGGGCATTGAAGATGAAACGTGGCTGGGGTCTTTCGGCGACAATGATCCCAAACACACCGCCCGGGCAACGAAGGAGTGGCTTCAGAAGAAGCATTTCATGGTCCTGGAGTGGCCTACGTCTCAGATTCTCAACCCCCATAGAAAATCTTTGGAGGGAGTTGGAAGTCCGTGTTGCCTAGTGACAGCTCCAAAACATCACTGCTCCAGAGGAGATCTGCATGGAGTGAATGGGCCAAAAATACCAGCAACAGGTGTGAAAACCTTGTGAAGAACTTCCAGAAAACGTTTGATCTGTGTCATTGCCCAAAAGGGTATATAACAAAAGTATTGAGAAACTTTTGTTATTGACCAAATACTATCCACCATAATTTGCAAATAAATTCATTAAAAATCCTACAATGTTATTTTCTGGATTTTTTCCTAATTTTGTCTGTCATAGTTGGGACGTGTACCTATGATAGAAAATTACAGGCCTCTCTCATCTTTTTAAGTAGGAGAACTTTTACAATTACTTTTCCCACCTGTATTTCTTTAAAGATTCTATTAAATTTGGGCTTCGATTCCCAATTATTTGATTCCCACTATTTAATAACTGGAACTACAAAACCTCATCTGATATCCATCTTGCCCCAAGTATCTACCATAGCTAAATGTATCCGTCTGGTAACAACAGAGTTCACTTATTTACACTTCAGTAATTAGAACATTACAGAGTCAGATCTTTGTTGCTGCATCTTTTATCATAGAGATTAATTGTCTTGTCATAAGTGGGATTATGGTTCATTAAAGGGGGCAAAAAGAAAGGAACGGAAAATGGAAGAAATAAAAGAACTGAAAAAAACTGTATTGTAATTATAGAACAAAACGGCATGACAATTACAAAGTGTTTAGACTCCCCACTAGATTTAATTAATTACTTTTAAAAAAAGCATAGGGGAATTTGGAAATATGACAAATGGCTACAATGCCCAGAGTAAAGGGGAACTTAAAAAGGCTAGGATTACATGATAATGGCGGTAAATGTATTTTTTCAAACCTAAATATCATCTTATTCTATACTATACTTTCCTTGCCAGCCACCAGGGCATAAAAGCTTAACACACTAACATGGAAATTACACACAGAGCCACTGCTGTCTTCACAAATAGCATTTCTGACCTGTGCATGCACCACATGGCTTGACAATATGGTAGGACAACTGTATATTAATAGTAAGTTTCAAAGCAGTCGAGTGTATGTGTGCGATGATGTAATTGTGTATAAGGTGTGTGTGTGTGTGCCATAATTGACTATTGTGTGTGTATGTGTGTGTGCATTTGTAAATGTGTGTGTTCTCATGTGATTAAGGATAGAGAGGGAGAGAGAGAGAGAGGAGCCATAACATAGGACCATAACATAAACTCAGAGGGATAGTTGAATGGTAAAAGGGCTGTCCATGAAAAATGGCATGAAATACATGAGACAACAACAACCCATCAACTTATAAATCCACAATAACTAAGACTTGAACATAATGACTACAAAAGCCAGGCCTCAAGCAATCCATGGATAAAGCCGGTTTCTACATTCAAGGGTTAGGATTTATGGCTCAGAAAAGACAAGTCATTGTAGTTGTTATGTCCAAAAATGAACCCTATTCCCTTTATATGTTACGTTTACCAGGGCCGATATGGCTCTGCTCAATACATGCATGTAGGGAACAGGGTGCCTCCTGTGGCTCAGTTGGAAGAGCATGGCGCTTGCCGCTAGGGTTGTGGTTCGATTCCCTAATCGGGGCCAGTATGTGAAAATGTATGCACTCACTAACTGTAAGTTGCTCTGGATAAGAGTGTCTGGCTAAATGACTAAAATGTAAATTTGGGGCCGTATCTTTAGACTACCACTGAGCTAAGAGTTTTGGTTATAGTGAGGAGATGGAAATGACGTTCCAGGCCTCCACTCCAACTCCCCTCGTCCATCTTCTGCATACTGCCTGTAATTTGGAAGCATGATGATGAGTGCTGGACATTGAATATGTGGTCCCACGGGAGTCTTTGCATGAGCATTACAACCAACAATAATAATAATAATAATGGTCTTATTCTAATTACCATCAACAATCCCAGTTCCCAGGCTTGTCTGGCTTCTAACTGAGTTACAGGAGGAAAAAAGTATTTGATCCCCTGCTGATTTTGTCACGTTTGCCCACTGACAAAAGAAATGATCAGTCTATAATTTTAATGGTAGGTTTATTGGAACAGTGAGACAGAATCCAGAAAACGCATGTCGAAAAGTAACATAAAATTGATTTGCATTTTAATGAGGGGAAATAAGTATTTTACCCCTCTCAATCAGAAAGATTTCTGGCTCTGGTGTCTTAACCACAGGTAACGAGCTGAGAGTTAGGAGCACACATCCTAATCTCAGATTGTTACCTGTGGTAAAAGTTACACCGTCTAGGAGAGGCAATCACCAATCAATCAGATTCCAAACTCTCCCACACTGCGCGGCAACACCAAAGAGCTCTCCAAGGATGTCAGGGACAAGATAGTGAGACCTACACAAAGGCTGGAATGGGCTGGCAAGATCCATCGCCAAGCAGCTTGGTAAGAAGGTGACTTAACCAGTTGGTGCAATTATTTGCAAATGGAAGAAACACAAAATAATGTCAATCTCCCTCGGGCTGGGGCTCCACAAAGATCTCACCTTGTGGAGTTGCAATGATCCTTGAGAACGGTGAGGAATCCAGCCCAGAACTAACGGGAGGATCTTGTCAATGAGTCTCGCTGAGGACCATAGTCAAGAAAACAATTGGTAACACAACTACGGCGTGAAGGACCGAAATCCCTGCAGCGCCCGAAGGTCCTCGCCTGCTCAAAAGCATATACATGCCCATAGAACATCTGAATGATTCAGAGGAGTAATCGGAACGGCCTCCGAGTGGCGCAGTGGTCCTAAGGCACATCTTGTGCAGTGTTCACACAACCTTGCACTAGAGATCTTGGTTCGAATCCAGGCTCTGTCGTACGCCGAGACCGGCGAGACCCATGGCGCGACGCGGTCCCCAGGGTAGGTGGAGGGAAGATGGCTTTATGGTAGGTCTGCTAGCTAAGTTGGTATAGCATGGTGCTCTTTGCAATGCCAGGGTTGTGGGGTTGATTGAAGGGGGCCACGATGAAAAAAAAATATATATGTAACAAACTGTAAGTTGCTCTTGGATAAGAGCGTCGCTAAATGACTAAATGTAAACTTCAGGGTGAAAGTGTTTGATCAGATGCGACCAAAATGGAGCTCTTTGATCAACTCAACTCGCCTTCCTTTGTTTGGAGGAGGAGGGGAAATACTGCCTTAAGACATTTACACATTTTACATTTTTACATTTACGTCAATTTAGCAGACGCACTTATCCAGAGCGACTTACAAATTGCGGTGCTCACCTATAGCCAGTGGGATAACCACTTTACATTTATTTTATTATTTATTTATTTTTTTGGGGGAGGGTGGGTAGAAGGTATACCTATCCCAGGTATTCCTTAAAGAGGTGGGGTTTCCAAGTGTCTCCCGGAAGGTGGTGAGGACTCCGGCTGTCCAAGGGCGTCGTGGAGGGAGCTTGTTCCCTACCATTGGGGTGCTAGAGCAGCGGTCAGTTTTGACTGGGCTGAGCGGGAACTATGCTTCCGCAGAGGAAGGGAGCCAGCAGGCCAGAGGATGAACGCAATGCCCTCGTTTGGGTGTAAGGGACTGATCAGAGGCTCGAAGGTACGAGGTGCCGTTCCCTCCCACGCTCCATAGGCAAGCTCCATGGTCTTGTAACGGATGCGAGCTTCAGGACTGGAAGCCAGTGGAGTGTGCGGAGGAGGGGGTGACGGAGAGAACTTGGGAAGGTTGAACACCAGACGGCTGCAGCAATCTGGATGAGTTGGCCGGGGTTTAATGGCACAGGCAGGGAGCCCAGCCAACAGCGAGTTGCAATCGCGACGGGAGAAGACAAGTGCCTGGATTAGGACCTGTGCCGCTTTCTGGTGGGGAGGCAGGTGTTGGTGACTCTCAAGTGCATTGCTCCATGACTTCAAGAAATCCCCACCGTCAAACATGGAGGTGGAAACATTATGCTTTAGGGGGTGTTTTTCTGCTAAGGGGATAGGACAACTTCACCGCATCAAAGGGACGATGGGCCGGGGCAACACATGCATCAAATCTTGGGTGAGAACTCCTTCCCTCAGCCAGGGCATTGTGGATGGGGATTCCAGCATGACAATGACCCAAAAAACACGGCTGGAGGCAACAAAGGAGTGGCTCATAGTACATTAAGGTCCTGGAGTGGCTTCTGTGCAGTCTCCCAGACCTTAATAAATTGGGGAAAATCTGTGGAGGGAGCTGAAGGTTCGAGTTAAGCCAAACATCAGCCTCGATAAAACCTCAATGACTTGGAGAAGATCTGGCAAAGAGGAGGGACAAAATCCCTCCTGAGATGTGTGCAAACCTGGTAAAGAAATCGTCAGACCTCTGTGATTGCCAACAAGTGGTTTTGCCACCAAGTACTAAGTCATGTTTTGCAGAGGGGTCAAATCTTATTCTCATTAAAAATGCAAAATCAATTTATAACATTTTTATGACATGCATTTTCTGGATGTTTTTGTTGTTATTCTGTCTCTACCAGCACTCAAATAAACGCTACCATTGGGTAATTATAGACTCCAGATGTTGTCCTTTTGTCAGTGGGGCAAATGTACAAAATCAGCAGGGGATCAAATACTTTTTTCCCTCACTGTATGCATGTCACTGTCAAGCATCCCAGCCGGAGCAATTAACATGAACAGAGCTTTCGCTCTCTTTCGCCCTCTCTCTGGGCTCTCTCTCTCTGCTCTCCCTCTATCTCTCTGCTCTCCCTCTCTCTCTCGCTCTGCTCTCTCCTCTGCTCTCTCCCCCTCTCTCTCTCTGCTCTCCCTCTCTCTCTGCTCTCCCTCTCTCTCTGCTCTCCTCTATCTCTCTGCTCTCCCTCTCTCTCTCCGCTCTTGCCTCTCTCTCTGCTCCCCCTCTCTCCTCTCTGCTCTCCCTCTCTCTCTGCTCTCTCTCTCTCTCTGCTCTCCCTCTCTCTCTACTCCTCTCGCTCTCTGCCTCTCCCTCTCTCTCTCTGTTCTCTCTCTCTGCTCTCCCTCTCTATCTCTGCTCTCTCTCTCTGCTCTCCCTCTCTCTTTCTATCTCCTCTCTCTCTCTGCTCTCCCTCTCTGCTCTCTGCTCTCCCTCTCTCTCTCTCTCTCCCTCTCTCTCTTTGCTCTCCGCTCTCTCTTTCTCACTCTCTCTCTCTCTCTCACTCATTCACGCTCTCTGCTCTCCCTCTCTCTTTCTCTCTCGCAGATGTTTGTGACATCTGGGTATGTTCCACCAATTGAAAGCCTGTATGTTAAAGGTGTGCGGTATGAGTCTATTTTGAGAAGCGTCAAACGTGTGTGTTTTGTGTGTCCTTGCATGTATTTCTGTCAGTGGAGGCTGCTGAGGAAAACGGCTCTGTGATGTAGCTGGAATGGAGTCAATAGAATGGCATCAAACACTTAGAAACCACATATTTGATATGTTTGATACCATTCACGGTGACTCCCATTTCAGCCTTGGCCATAGGCCGTCACTCAGCAGCCTCCACCTGAGACTCTATGTGTGTGCCTGCCTGCTATGTGTATTTTGTGTGTGTGTGTGGGTCACGTACAAACACACTTGACACACTGTGTGTGTGTGCTTGTTTCATTTGCTCTGGAGAACCTGCGCCCCTTATTTAACATTCTGTGAGTAGAAATAGTACATGAGTGTTGGTCTCTGATTTACCCACTGGTTACACTGGTCCCTCTGCTAATAGTGAATTATATAGTAGCCTATTAACAAGAACAGATGCACTACTGGTGAGAGGCCAAGAAAAATACTTAGGCTGTATCCCCAAATGGCACTATTTCATTTACAGGGCATTCCACTTTGTTGGGGCCCTGGTCAAAGTAGTGCAATATAAAAAGAATAGGGTGCCATTTGGGTTAACACTCTACACCCTCGCCACTCCTTATTGCTGTGTTCCTGAAGGTCACGGTTGGTGTTTGTACGCAAGTTCAAAACTGATTTATGGCACCATTTAAATTCCAGAAATAATGTCAGGACGTAAGCATTGTCCACTGCATGACTTTAACCGTTTCTACACAATAGTAAGATTTATACTCCTTGAGAACAGTACATTAAAAGTGAAGATGATTGTAATTGTTAACTTAGTCGTTCTAACTATGTAATGCTATTATATGAACAGTTCCCTCTAAAACAAAGGTAGAACAGAATGGGATTATGTGATGGCGCTACTGTATTAACAACCATTATGCTCCTGTATCTCCCTCACCTGTTGTGTGGCTGATGTTTTCACTGATGTGTCCCATGTCTTACTTCCACCCACGTTATACAATTAGCATCTGCTTGTGTATTTTGAAGTATCTTTTGGACATTTTGATCCAAGTTATATTTTTAAGTTTAAATTTTCTAGTGTGTATGAAACGTTGAACTGCTGTGTGAAAAGTGATATGCCGATGAGTTCTTACTATTATTATAAACAAATGACGAGTTTACAGGATAGTTTTAGTTCAGCCTATTACAGATTCACAATCATTCATGGTGAATTATAAATTTTTTATTCATTTTTAACAACATATGTTTATAAAATATGTTATTTGCTCATGAGGAAAACTTCTCTTTTCTTTCTATATGTTGCCATGAACACCTGTTAAGAAGATTAAATAACCAGAAATACACTGCTAATGAAGTTAGTCTAGTCTAAGCAGCCTGCATTGAAAACCATACAATGACACAATGCTTTGAAACAAGGTTGGCACCATATCTCTCTCTCTCCTCTCTCTCTCTCTCTCTCTCTCTCTCTCTCTCTCTCTCTCTCTCTCTCTCTCTCTCTCTCTCTCTCTCTCTCTCTCTCTCTCTCTCTCTTTCTCTCCCCTCCTCCTCTCTCTCACCCCCTCTCACTCTCTCTCTATTCTCTCTCTTTCCCATATTCACTCCTCTTACTCTCTCATGGTTTCAGTCAGAGAAGAGGTGGATAGCTAAGGAATCGATAAATAGTTTCTCCCCAGAGTCCTTCAGTAACTGACTTAGCTCTCTCTGTGCTGTCCAGACAGACATTCAATCTCGGTGGCACTTTACGAAAGAACTCTGTGCTCTATCTTCCTTTAAGCGCTGAATGTCAGAGAGCCTTTATTACAGTGTGAGGATCTCCCAGCGGGTCCCGGCCTCTTCCCGGCCCTTCCTTCCCCTTCAGCTAACTGTGACATATCAGTGTTTGGTGCAAGGCGAGGCAGTGGCAAAGAAGGTAATTTCGTACTGGGTAGCTATCGACACATACTGAACTTAAACCAGCTCCCTTACACTGTGGGCAGGTTGTTTCATTTGAAGGACCAGGTCTTCTAAGGTGCTTTCCTATGCCAAACTATTTTCTGTATTAGTTTCCTCCTCCCACGGATGGAATAGCAAATAGCCTGCCAGTTGTCCTAGTTGTGCTCTACAGTCAATTGTGCTGCTAAGAGTCTGTCTGGTCTCTGATATCTTGAGTATGATGAAAAAGCCTATATTCTGTGTAGAAGATATCCGTGAGTAATGTGTCATATCATCACCCTCTGTTGGTTTGCTAAATCATTTTGAAGACATACATATGTGCTTCAATATAATAACTATTGGGATATGTATCTAATTAATGTATCAAAGATATTCAATGAAGTTTTGATTTTGATACATGATAGCCTTTATACAGTATTGTCACAAACATATACTTAAGGCTCGGTTTTTGAAGCACAGGCATTTCCACAACAAAAACAAAACATAAAAATCCTCTTAAGATAAGAAGTCATTACAATCTACTGTGGTTTCTTATAGGCATTATTTCCTTACTACACATTCAAACCTTTAACATTCATGCAGCATTAATATGATCATCCTGCTAGCCACTGGTGACCAGTGATTATACATTTTCAATGAATCACCGAAGCATGTCATAAAACATACACAATGTCTCAATGTTCTCAAACCCTGTCTCATATTAACATTTAATGGAGGATCTCAAGATTTAATTTTATTGCTTTGTGTATCCAATAGGCAAGGGTATAACTGAAAATATGCCTATACGTTGGAGTGGAATTTCAAAAGCTGGATGACTTTTCACGACTACTATTTATGCCATGACCTATACGACTAATTAGTAACACCAAGCTCCTTATGTTAAATCAGTGGACCTCTGTTTGGTATAGCTGTTATCCTGAAGCATTACATGTAGCATTCAAACAATGTTTGTCTCATCCTCCTTACCTTACAATAGCCTAATGTAATGAGGTCTAACAATCACAATTTAGTCAATTGGGGATATTTTTCAACTGCTGGCACTATTAATGCCTTCATACACATGTTTCATGCTACATCACAGTTGTATGCTGGGCAGTTTGAAACATTTGTATGAGGCATCGGTGCACGTAAACTCAAACCAATTACCATGCACACGGTTACGTAATTACATTGATAGCGCTGTACAACCTCAAATTACTGAGTGAGAACATTGTAAAATTTACTAGCTAGTGGGCCATCTATAGAAGTGAGACACCACTGCTTACTGCAGATTGCTGTACTGTGGTGGTGACTATGCATCAGTCAACAACAAAGCAGAAACAACATTTTACCATCCATATTCTGGGCCCTAGGCCATGTAACAGCTACATCTGATAACCTATTCCCTATATAGTGCACACTGCACGGCAGAGCCCTATGGAGAGGGCCAGTTCCATTTTGAAAACTTTCAACTCGAGAGAATGGATAAATAATCCCTGCTCCAGACTGGAGAGTTCCATATTTACAGTCGGGGTGACAGCTAATTCAGGAATATATGCCACAGCCCGCAGTTGAGTCAGTCCCGGCATTTCTTATTTAGTGTTTAGCACTGCGACAATATTGTGTGTGTGTGTGTGTGTGGCGTGTGCGTGTGCGTGTGCGTGTGCGTGTGTGCGTGCACATATGCATGCGTGTGCACGTGCATGTGTGTGTTACAAACAATTTGACTAAAAGGAAGGAAGGAAGGAAGGAAGGAAGGAAGGAAGGAAGGAAGGAAGGAAGGAAGGAAGAAGGAAGACAAGGAAGAAAGAAAGAAAGAAAGAAAGAAGGAAGGTAGAAAAGGAAGGAAGGAAGGTAGGAAGGGTGACACTGCTGTTCTGACATGTGTGGGTGCCATCTCTACAGTATGTCCATTGGTCAGGCAGGCAGGCTCAATATTTTGACTCTTGCAGAGCGGCCTGTAGAAATCTGGCCCAGATTCCAAGCCGAGAACAGGAGTACTTCCATTTCACTCTCTCCATTCCCCAGTTGCCATAATGCATATTTCATGAACCCTCTGAATTAAAAAGGCAATGTTAATTAGATGTTGATGACAGATCATCTGAGCCAGAACATTGCACTGCTGAATGATATATTACATAGAGGACTCTTCTCCTAAAATTTCCCTTCCTGCAAGATCTGTAGAAACAGAATAAATTAGGATTCTGTCAATAATAGAGGAATCTCTAGGAATCTCAGTTGCAATTATAGTGGCCATAAGTTTCTATAAATCTCTGTAATGAACTGAAACCAATCTATATTTCTCCTTCTTCGTAACATCACTTGAGTACATTAACACCTTCTACCTCTCTCTCTCTCTCTCTCTCTCCTCTCCCTCTCCTCTCCTCTCTCTCTCCTCTCTCTCTCCTCTCTCTCCCTCTCCCTCTCCCTCTCTCTCTCTCTCTCTCTCTCTCCTCTCTCTCTCTCTCTCTCTCTCTCCCTCTCTCCCTCTCTCTCTCTCTCTCTCTCTCTCTCTCTCTCTCTCTCTCTCTCTCTCTCTCTCTCCCTCTCTCTCTCTCTCTCTCTGCGTGTATATATCATATTATACTGTGTGCCTCTATATTAAAACCCCATACATATGGTTGTCTCTACCTTGCCTTTGTGCTGTTGTCAGTGCCCAATAATGTTTGTACCAGGTTTTGTGCTGCTACCATGGTGTGCTGCTGCCATGTCGTGTTGCTACCATGTTGTCATGTGGTGTTGCTACCATGCTGTGCTGTCATGTGTTGCTGCCATGCTATGGTGTTGTCTTAGGTCTCTCTTTATGTAGTGTTGTGGTGTCTCTCTTATAGCATTGATGTGTGTTTTGTCCTATATTTGTATTTTTAATCACAGCCCCGTCCCATGAAGAAGGCATTTTATGCCTTTGGTAGGCCGTCATTGTAAATAGGAGGTTGTTCTTAACCCCGACTTGCCTAGTTAAATAAAGGTTAAATAAATCAAATAAATTATATTAGCAGTAAGCCTCTCTCATCACGCTCGTCTGAGGAAGCGGACCAATACATGGCGTTGAGTGAACATGATGACTTTATTTAAACAAAGCAACCACGAAAACAAATAATGAATAGTAGTGAAGTCACAGTGACAAATGACTGTACATGGAACAAAAAACTGACACACAGAGTAAAACCACAACAGTTTTGAATATGGCTCCCAATCCCAGAAATACTTGAGCCGACCCAGCTGTAACTCGGTACCTCCGATTGGGAGTCACATGAATTATAACCACCCGCATAGAAATGAACACCTAGAAGCCAACATAGAAATACACAACAGAAAATGAACAGCCCTGGCTCAATAATCCAAAGTCCATGGAGCCAGAGTGTCCTGTCCACCCCTAAGGTGCGAACTCCGGGCGCACCAACATACAGTCTAGGGGAGGTCTGGGTGGGCGTCTGTACATGGTGGCTGACTCCTGTGGCACACTGGTCGTGGTCCCCACCCCACCATAGTCACCCCACCCTTTCCTTTCGTAGCCTCCCTCCAAATGACCACCCCCAACTAAACCCCACAGAGATTGAGACGGCACTGGACTAAGAGGCATCACCGGACTCAGGGCAGCACGGACTGAGGCGGCACGGGCTAAAGGCCGCACCGGGCTGAGAACTGCTTTGCCGGACTAAAGGGCAGCTTTTGGACTGAATGGCGGATCTGGCTGGCTGGCTCTGGATCCTGGCTGGAGCGGCTCCTGGCGGATCCCCTTGCTGGACGGCTCCTGAGTTCTGGCTGGGCGGCTCTGGCGGATCCTGGCTGGGCGGCTCATGGCACAGCTGGCCGAGGATCGGCTGCTCATGGCTGGCTTTAGCCGGATCTGGCTGCTCATGGCACAGCTGACAGACCTGGCTGCTCATGGCTGGCTGACGGATCAGCTGCTGCTCATGGCTGGCTGACGGATCAGCTGATCCTATCTGAGCGGAAGGCTCTGGCTGATCCTGTCTGGCGGAAGGCTCTGGCTGATCCTGTCTGAGCGGAAGGCTCTGGCTGATCCTGTCTGGCGGGAAGGCTCTGGCTTACAATCCTGTCTAGCGGGAAGCTCTGGCTGATCCTGTCAGCGGAAGCTCTGCGGCTCCTGTCTGGCGGCTCTCGCCCCGGCTCCCGGTTTTGCGAGACGGCTCTGAGCTCATGGCCCAGACGGGGCGGCTTTGAGTTCGGTACAGGCGGGTGACTTCCAGCGCCGTTGGGCAGGCGGGCAGTTCAGGCGCCGTTGGGCGAGGCGGGCAGTTCAGGCGCCCGTTGGGCAAGGCGGGCGGTCCAGGTGCCCGTTGGGCGAGCGGGCAGTTCAGGCGGCGGGTGGGCGAGCGGGCAGTTCAGGCGCGTTGGGCAGGCGGGCAGTTCAGGCGCCGTTGGGCAGGCGGGCAGTTCAGGCGCCGTTGGGCAGGCAGCGAACTCTGGCCGTCTGAAGCGCCTGTAGGCCTGGGCGCGTAGTGCCGGAACTGAAGTGCCGGGCTGAGGACACGCATCTCAGGGCTAGTGCGGGGAGAAGGAACAGGCCGGACCGGGCTGGCGGCCTTACCGTGGGCGTGCGGGTGGCGAGGTGAGCGGTGGGCTGGCTGACAGCGCGTGACTTGGAGTGCGGGTGGCAGGAACAGGCCGGACAGGCCTGGCGAAGCCTTCCACGTATCCCTAGTGCAGTGGCGCGGAACTGAGCCGGGCGAGGCTTGTGGCCCGCCATGTCCTGGTGGGAGGTGGCCGGAACAGGCCGGGGTCGGGCTGGCAGCCGCGCACCGTATCCCTGGTGCGGGTGGCCGAACAGGCCGAGCCGGGCTGTCGGCCTTTCGTATCCTCTGTGCGTGGAGGCAGGAACAGGCCGGGCTGGGCTGGCGGCGCACACCCGTGAGTTCTGTGCGTGGCGCAAGAACAGGCCGGGCTGGGCTGCGGCGCCACCACCGTGGGTTCTGTGCGTGGAGCAGGAACGGGGCGGGCTGGGCTGGCTTGGCGCTGCAGTGGTCGTGGAGCAAAAAGAACCCAGGCCGGAGCAGGGCTGTCGGCAGCACCACATCCTTGTGTGATGGGCAAGGAACCAGGCGGGCTTGAGGCTGTGGAGCCTTACCATTGTCACAGTGCGTGGAGCAGGAACAGGCCGGGCTGGGCTGGCGGGCGCACACCGTGGGTTCTGTTCGTGGAGCAGGAGACAGGTCGGGCTGGGCCAGCGCGCGCAGTGGGTTCTGTGCGTGGGCAAAGGAACAGGCCGGGCTGGGCTGTCGGCGCACACCGTATTCATGGTGCGTGGGCAGGAACAGAGCCGGGCAAGGGCTGTCGGCTGCTTTGTGTCCTGGTGCGTGGAGCAGGAACAGGCCGGGCTGGGGTGGCGGCCTTGCCGTGGGTTCTGTGCGTGGGCAGGAACCCAGGTGGGCTGGGCTGGCGGCCGCACACCGTGGAAGTTCTGTGTGCGTGGAGCAGGAACAGGCCGGGCTGGGCTGGCGGCGCACACCGTGGAGCTTGATGCGTGGAGTAGGAGCAGGCCGGTCCGTGCAGGAGCCCACACCACTGGCTACAACTGGGGATCAGGAGCGGGCCGGACCGGGACCTGGTAACACCATCAGTCTCTCACGCCGTGCAACAGCTTCCTTCACTCTACTGTTGTGGCTCACGTAATCCGATAGCTTCTTCTCTTCACGTCTCACTGTAGCAGCCTCCTGCCCCAGCAGCAGCCATGTGCCCCCAAAAACTTTTGGGGTTGCCTCGTCCTTCCAACGATGATGGCCCTGCAGCGCCCGTTGCTCCTCTCTCGCCAGGGCCTTGATCTTCCCCCAAGGTCCACTTGCCCGAGCATGTCCTCCCAGGACCACGGTGCCCTCTGGGCCATCGCCAACCTCTCGATCTCCTTACTCTGGTAACTTCCTCTTTGTCCAGCTATCACTCCTGAACCACCTTTGCTCAGTCCTTCTATGAGTGGGTTTCTGTCACAGCTGCGTCAAGAGAAGCGGACCAATACATGGCAGCGTTGAGTAAAGTTTTTATGATGACTTTATTTAAACAAAAGCAACCCACGAAAACAAATAAGCAGGCCAGCGATAGTGAAGTCGGCGACAAATGACTGCATGGAACAAAAAACCCCACAAACACACGGTGAAACCACAACGGGTTTAAATATGGCTCCCAATCAGGGTCATGAGCCGACCAGCTGTCCTCATTCTGCCTCCGATTTAGAGTCACATGAATAACCAACACCACCAACATAGAAATGAACACCTAGAAACCAACATAGAAATACACCCCAACAGAAAATAGACAAGCCTGGCTCAATAATCAAGTCCATGGAGCCAAAGTGTCACCTTAACTCTACACACCTCCTAGCCCTGACTTAATTGCACTTGTAGGGCTTCTGGATGCTTTCACTCCCTCTGAAATGTTTCCACGTCTCTTCATCTCATGGCAGGCTGGCCGGATCTGCTCTTCATTCAGGAGCGGATCGGGATTGCAGGGAATGAGTTTTTGAGTTTAACGCTCCTTCTCTAGAAAGAGGCAAGAGGAAAAGAGAGCTTTCAGTATTCAAAAACAAGTGTATAATCCACAGACTACAAAAGACAGTCGACACACATACCTTGACTTTAGTTCAATTAATTTTTTTTGCAGTTTTAGGGTTTCTCAACTAGAAATCTATCCAAGGTGCCAATCAATAATTAAATATAGCACTATGGTCTTTATTTTTGCTCATATATGATTCATGAAACATACTATTTAGTACCCTTGTCTGATGCAATAAAGCATCGCGCATCAGTGGCACTTTGGAGATGAGATATTTCCCAATAGAAATAGTATGTTCTATACACCTCATAGTTTGGTTACTGCCGGTGCTGTCGGCTACAAGGTCAATACAAATAACAGAACAGGAGCGATTGTAACAACTAGAAGAAAGTGCAAGTCATGTTTCTGATGTCTAAATAATACTACAGAAAGAGAACCAGCGGCCAGACACTTCATATTAGCCAAATCAATCTAGTAATAATAATTTGTTATTTGACTATAAATTTATGCCCGATCATTACGTGACTGGATACTGAACTGCCCAGACACGATCAATGCCATTATATAATATCAATTTGGGAGAGCACAGAGATAGAGTATCTAGAGAAGTGGAGGAGAAGCTATAAACCTTTCCTTGTCCTTCCTATTACTTGCTCTTGTCCTTCAACAGAAGCCCATCCCATGGGACATACTGTGGGGTGCAGCTGAAACACAGTCGGGCACACAGGCTTTGCTAGCTTGTGATCTCAGAGGTTGCCAAGATAGCACAGCATCTCTTCCCCACCACCACCCACCTTCTCCTTCTCCCCCTCCTACAACCTCATCCTCCTCCCACTCCTCCCTGCCACCTCTCCTCCCCACACTCTCTCCCCATGGTTTAACAGCATCAGATTTTTACTCTAAGATCTTTGAGCCAATAAAAATATCTATGGACATACGAACTTCGTTCCGTTGGTTATGCTTTATATAATTTATCACAAAGTATCTATCGTGTTGCGTTTCTGTCCATGTCAATACTAACATATCCGCGTGTTTACCTCTCATTGCGCCGCAGCCATGAAAAACGCAATAGCCCACTCAGCCATCTGAGATGAGTTTGCTCTCCAAAGGTAAAGGTAACTTCATTAGCCTATGTCGTTCCAACCTAACACTTACAAGGTTGTGGTGGACATGCTTTAACTCACCTACAGTTGCAATGTTTTGAGGAGAAGTGAGTGGATTTGGTCTGAAACACTACATTGTTATGTTGTGCTGATATTGACCCGTGGTGCCTGGATGTGTTTGTGTTTTTTTGCACAGTGAGATGAGATGGTCTGGCTGTCAGGCCTGCTTCAGCTGCACTATTCTACCTTTTATTTACAGCAGTGAGCACTTGTCCTGTCTGCCACATCATCCGGGGAAACACCGCTGTCAACTTTACACAACGTTGCTGCTGATGGGTGTGTGTGTGTGTGTGTGTGTGTGTGTGTGTGTGTGTGTGTGTGTGTGTGTGTGTGTGTGTGTGTGTGTGTGTGTGTGTGTGTGTGTGTGTGTCCTGTGCATTTGACTTTTGTAATTAAAATACATATACAGAATATTATATGACAGGTCTCTGCTGAGCCAATCGATTGCAATATTGATAATACGAATTAATTTCCTCTATGTTTTCCTGAACGTCAGGAGGACTTAAGTGGGCTAAGCCGCCTCGTGGTGTTCTAACGCATAAACCGACAATACAGAAAGATCAACCCTATGCAGTAGCACTTTGGAAAATGTGTGTACCTTATGATTCATTGGTTACCGCTGTGGAAACACAATTGAATGTGAAATTCATAGAAAAGCACCAGATGGTATGTTTATTAGTGCGAAAACACACACACATGCACACACACCCATCTACTATGTAGGACAAGTTGAGTTCAAATTACATTTCCTGGGTGATATGCAGTGAAGGCAGCCACTGCGGGAAGCAGTGAAAAGAATGAAAATGGGGTCTGAACTGACAGCCTTGGCTGTAGCGCAACTCTCTGTGGTGTGACACAGTAACACACGCCTTTGAGTTTTGAAAGGTTTAGTGTAACAGCTCGACAGCCAGAGGAGTTCTCACAGTCCTTTATCCTTGAGCTTTCCATTTCCTTTTTGTGTGTGTGTGTGTGTGTGTGTGTGTGTGTGTTTGTGTGTGTGTGTGTAATGTATTCATATATATTGTTAATTTATTATATTCAAAATAAGCAATTAATGAAAAAGCATCTAATCAACAATGGCATTATTTTGAATTAATTCTGTAGCTCTTTCAACTATTTACCTTTTTTCACCAGCCTTGCCCACCAGTTTAATTGCTGAAACATAATAATCTGAAGTACCCAAAAACTTGAAAGCTACCAAAATTCTGGTAGTTTGCTGGTAGCTTTGAACATTTCATTAATATACCCTCCCCTTCATAATGTGTGTGTGTGTGTGTGTGTGTGTGTGTGTGTGTGTGTGTGTGCACAGCATTATGTGTATCCTGTGTACTGAAGTGGCAGACAGACTGTCATTATTGTGAGTGGTGGGACTCAAGCACGCGGGGGCAGAGGGAATGTGATCCTGGATTTGAACTGGGCTCAATTGGAAATGGAATTTTGAGTTTTCACTGAGTGCAAGTGTAGGTTACAGGGAATGGCTTCAGAATAGGACACGTGCATGTGATGTCAGATGCAGTAAAACTTGAGCCATGTCCCACATGTGAGGGTTAAAGGGCCATGTTTGCATCCCAAATGGCCCCCTATTTCCCTATATAGTACTCTTTCTTTGACCAGGCCCTATGAGATGAGCTGCAATTTTGGGACGCATACCTGAGTGTCAAAAGGTGCAGTTAGACAGTGATACGATTAGTTGGAGAGCCTAAAGTAATAATACACATGTAACTGAGTCTGTCTTAGGGCCTGTCATTAACTCTGTGCAAAATACATTTCACTGGTCTCACACACAAAAAACGGTGAAGTTTGCTGACTGGCTCAATCACAGTAGTGGGGTGAGGCATTCACTGACTTATTTGCATAAATTAGCTCTTCTTAGTCATCGTTAAGCAGGATTGTCCATGCTCAAGCAGGGGGGAAGAGAAAACATCTACAGCATTTTGACAAACCCAGAAATCAAAGACTCAGCAGCGATTTACAAATCTATAATACCTTAAAGACCAAATTCTTGCCACTGGTTGTGTGTCCCAAATGGCAACCTATTCCCTATATATAGGGCACTACTTATTGAAAAAACCCCTGCCTGGTCCCAGTAATGCACTACAAAGGGAATGGTGTGTCATTTAATTGCACTCTGATTTCTACTTAGGATGACAGTGTTTCCCTGTCCACTCAGTAATGTGTGTCTAATGGTATACAAATGTGCAGTGGTGTGTGAGATCGTTTTGAGTCTAATGAGACTGAACATTTTAGCAATTAAAGGTCCAAATGTAGGATCTGATGGATAAATATGGCCTCTCCAAGTCAAAGGTAAAAACCACACAATTCACTAATAATGATACTGCGTTTAGACAACTCCTGTCAGATCAGTCTCATAATATAGTAGAATGTAACAGACATTTTGGCCAGGGTTAAACAATAATTACTGTAACTTCTGGCCAAGTCCATCTTTCTTGCAATGTTGCCCCGCTAGCAATGTTAACATGGGGTGAATCTTGGCTGTTGTGAGTGGGGGTGGTCCTTCAAATGGCTAACTCGTTCCACGACTGGTGCCGGGAGATTAGAGAGAGAGAGCAGACTAAATCCTAGATCAGAGCAGCTTTATCTCAGTTCCCAGATCTAGGCTCAACACTTCTCCCTAACTCTTGTCAATGAGACAAAGGGATCTTAAATACTCTCTGGGTGTTCTCCTTTTATCTGGAACAGCCACTAATAACCCTCCATTACTCCAGCAGTCTGGCGAGAAAGAAAAATATAAATGGATTGGAGGGAAGACCGACCCGTCCAGTTCCTTTTGAACCATCTTGCCTTTTGTTTTCCAATGATTAAACAAGTCAGGCCAGGTATCAGGAGTCAGAAGATATGTTGTGCATCATGACTGAATGGCGCGGTGGTGGGCTAGAGAGCCACGACAACAGTAGTCTGGTGATTGCCTTGCCTGAACAGAAACAAAGCCTTTGTGACTCAGGGAAGTGGTAGTGGAGAGGTACAGTGTGCTGGCGGTGGCAAAGGAGGGAGAGAAAGGAAGTAGAAAGAAATAACTTAACACATCTGTTACAAATGTATTCCAAATGTTTTCTTTGTGAAGCAGAGCTCCTCCCAGAGACTCTGAGAGACTCTCTTCTGTGGCGCGTCCCAGGGTGTTGGAGATCGGCGCATCACTTCGACAGGTGCAAAAGCTTGTTCACGTCCCAGTGCACAACTAAGCAGGCACACTGTGGTTGGGTGTGTGAGACACCTGCAATTCACCGTTCATCAGAGGATGCAAGGCAGAGCAGGCAGGCCAGCCCATCCTTTAAACAACCTAGATTGCAGCTCTTAAGCTATAATAAACAGCAACATTTTAAAACATATGAAGCTACACCATGGACTGGATTGTTGTTGTTGTTGGCATTCAATAAGAAATATTAATTTGTGCTATCATTAATAAATAATTCAATTATCCTCTCTGTGGCGCTTCCATTGCTTTGGTCTATCTCCTACCATTATAAATGAACCACTTGCAACTAGGAGTAAGAAAGTAAAACAAGTCTACAATGTACTAAAATGGAGCATTAAAATGGAGCGTTTGCTTCCTAAGTTAGGAAAGGAACCAGCCATACCACAGTGCCCTAGGCCTGTGTTTGCTGAAGCATATATAATTTACTGCATACAAATTAAAAGAATGAGAGAATGGAATGCTGAGCCCAGCATGCCTTGACCTTGGTCTGAGTCCTGGCACATGTACTTGCCTTTGGTGAAAACCATTAAAATGTAGCTATCTTCTGAAAAAATGTTGTTTCAAGTGCTTATGCATCTGAGCAGGTGTTAGGATGGCTCACGGGAGTCAAATCTACAATGCTAATGTATTCCAAAACAACAGAAGCTGGTCTTTTGGGTCCTTTTGGAGCCTGGGCCTGTTTGTCCCATGTTAGTTCCAAAATATAGCAGAGGTTTGGTCTGTAATAGCTGCAATCCAATATGGTGAAGGTACATCTTCCTCTGTGTGAGTACCAGGCTCTGGCACACCAGCACAGAGGCACACAACACGATTGGTGACTGCGTCGCTGCACCGAAAGAAAGTAGTACAGAGAAAACAAGAAAGATTAATGCCGACATTGTAGTGCCATATTTGGCATACATAGCCAAATATCATTTATAACTTGACTCAGCTAGTTTTGATGACGAGGACACTCTTGTAATTCATCTCAGTTACAGGAGATATGCTCTGATAAGAAGTGATGAGTTAACTGTTAATAAACATCAGGCTTTATGTAGTCAAGATGAAACGGAGCTATCACAGGTCACTGGACCAAGAGAGAGGGAAATGTGCTGTAATTTAACAACACTATGTCTCTATGATGAGAGCTGTCAAAATGAAAGAATATGTAATTATGTGGTTTTCAATAATTTACAATTCAATGGCTATATGTACGGCTCTGTTAACAACCAGCGTTTACTTACCTAAAAGGGCACCCAGATAACTTTGACAATGACTCCCAACCCAACATACTGTAAGACATTGTCCTTGATAACCTGAAAAAACAATGATAGAACATGCCTCTTAGAAAAGGTGCTATCTAGAACCAAAAAGGATTCTTTAGCTGTCCCCATAGTAGAAGCCTTTGAATAAACCCTCTTGGTTCCAGGTAGAACCCTTTGGTATCAGGTGAAAAGAACCCTTTTGAGTTCCCATGTGAACCCTTTCCACAGAAGGGTTCTGCATAGGAACACAAGAGATCTACCTGGAACAAAGGGTTTTAACTGAAACCAACAGAAACAGCCATGAAACCCTTTTGAGACCCTTTTTTCTAAGGTAGACAAGAATAGATGTTATTGGGGATGTCTCTCCAAGATGATCAGGGATTGTGCCTGCACTTCTCATCAGTTTGCCTGTGTTGCTGTGACTACAGAGTATGTAGTCCAAGCATGGCAGGCTTATGTAAAGACAATAGATAAAAGCACAACAAAACTGGACACACACACTGTCACACATGCATGCACACACACACACAAACACTCTTCAGACACACACACAGACTTCAGAACCCCTCAAGGTCATCTTCAGCAATGGTTTAGCACTCATAAAAACAGAACACAATCGCCTCAGGCCACCCATTTCAGCATCCCAGCAGCAGAGCTCTGATAATCACGGCCCTGGGTACTCTCTTAAATTCTAATCTGATTTATCCCTGACTGACTGTCCACCCGTCCATTTACAAACCATTTGTAGTCAATGCATGTCCGGAGCTCACTCTACTTGCAATTCCTTCTGAATGTCTGTCCTTACTAGCCAGTCAATGACAGGTGGCGTGAAAGTTTTCCATGACACTAATGGGTTGTGATGTTCATGATCTACAGCTTGCATGAGTCACTCTCAGAGGAGAGGATCGGAAAGAATTTACTCATTTACATAGGACGCATAAACAATAAAATGAGAGAAAATTCTTTATTAACATTGTTCTACAGACGCTCTTATCCAAAGCGTATTATACATTGGTAGTGCATGCATTTTCAGATTTGTTTGTCCCCAGTAAGAATCAGACCCTGCAACCCTGCCTGAGCCACACGTGATATATTAACCTCCTGACTCTATCTCCCCTCTCTGCAACAGCTGTAGTGAGAGGACTAGCTAACATCACTCTCCGATCTCAATTACCTCTTTCTATAGTTTATCCACTAAGGCAGTCAGTCATCATGTAGTATTAAACTGTCATTTAGTAGCTAAGGTTGAAATGTTTCACCCTGTTGTGAGTATTGTCTTGTTTAGTTTTTTTGATAGTCAAATTAAATAATATCCACTATTGTATATAACTACTATTTTACTGCACAGTAAATACAAGTTAATATGTACCCAACCTTTTGACTGTTTTCAATGGAGATGAATTACATCCAAAGGTATAGTGGAGCCCACTCCCTTCCACGATGAACAAGCAAGGCTTTATTCTAATAGTTGCTCTGCAGGAGCAGCCTAAAATAGACTGAGACAGTCAATTCCCCCCATGGGGTAATTTTTGAACACCACAGTAATCAATGCTTTTGCCTTAGGGCCATGTTATCAGGTATTAAGATGCAGCTTGTAAAATATATGTTTTATTCTATTTTAAACCCCCTTTGCCAACTGTAGTCTCTGGATGATTAGGACCAAACTATGCCCCTGGTGTTCAATAAGCACCTTGGCTCGCTTCAAAGCAGAAAGAATTTTGCATAACATTTCCCCTGCAAGTTCAAAGCTATCATTATGCCGAACAAATGGCCTTGACTATGGGGGTGGTTTAAACGACGCACCGAAGGAGAGCGGTTGTGAGTCAGCCATGTAATTGCGTAATTAAAACAAGGTTATCATAGAGTAGAACATTTTATTTATGTATTTGTTGTAAAAGCCCATAATATGTGCTCTCTAACCCCAGTCTTAATTGGGTGTTCGTGTCCAAGTGTTTAGCGCTATCTCATGTTGTATGTCAAATTATGGTAGGCCTGTTAGTGCCATTTTATGAGCAGGACTTTCATACAAAAGCACTGCTGTGTCCATATAGTCAGGTACTTTCAATGTGTGTCACCAGACCCGCTGAAAAAGCCTTTCAGTGCGCCCAGATTCTAAGAGGAGGGAAGGCCTTTCCTTTCCTTAAAGTTTTTGAACAGAGTCCCTAAACTTAGCTGTATGTGTGGTGGGCCTGCCATTTCTTTTTTTGTGAATCCAAGATTGTGGCTAAGGTTGATTGAACAGGTCCCTAATCTATTGTTTAAGGATGACATGTCACATCAACTCCTGAAAGTTCTCTGGCTTAAGTTTCAGTCAGTCCAAAACAGTCTTCTGTCATAGACACTACAGTCTCTTGCGATCCCAAGGTCTGACAGACAGACAGCTATATGAAGCATTCCAGGAAGGAAGCTTAGGATTTGGGTCTGACAGACACGGCTGGGCCCACACCTAAGGAGCAATAGCCCCTCCGAGGGGCCGAGGTGGAGTGGCAGTCAGTCGGCAAGGTCATGATAACCAAGGGTCTGCGTGCCTCAGCACTGCATTAATCCATCCACATGTCACGCACTGCCTCACAGTCACTGCCACCTCGATCACCGCCACAACTCCTGACATTTCCCTGTGTGTGAAGCTCAGTTGTATCACACATCTGTCGTGCACATTTGATCAATTACCTGTTTGAACCTGCTGTTATTTCAATTGAAGACTTGAATAAATGTTATTGAAGATTTGTTTTACATATGTCCATGTTGTCTTGGCTTTACAGACTGTGGGAAGACAGGCTTGATCTTATTGCTATACAAATCAGGTTCACTGAAGGTTATTTGGATGTAAAGGGGTGATGTTATCCAGGATTGCTCTGATTTTTGAGGATTTATCTTGCGTTGGCCCATAATATGTATCTGGTACAAATTTACAGTGGTTGGTGCCAAAATTGTTTACATTTTCTGGAACAAATCAGCAATGAATGTGGTATATGTGTTATGTGAACCTGGATGTGATGGATGTAGAATGTTGTGATAAAGAGAGCCACAAACTAGGCGGGTCATTCCACCAGAAAGTGCCTTTGTGTCCATTGATATTTTAAGTAGAAATTGAGCCACAATATTTAATTTATTATTATTATATTAAATGAAGTGGCATTGCTGAACCATGGATAATTCAATAAATCAGATTTATAATATGAGAAAACAATTCAAGCATTTTGACTACAAGGAAGATTTCAACCCACTTAACCCCAACTTATTTCTCCAAGTTTCCACCTTAATTACTTAAGCCCTAGTTATTTTGTTGCTTTGACGGTCATTTCTGAAGGTTATTTATTTCATGTTATTTACAAATCCTAATTTTAAGGTCAACCCCTGTTACGTGAATTGAACTCTCGTTTTATTATGGTGAACATGTTCCTTTTATTTTTCATCTAATGGTCAAATCTGTTGTAGGAGAGGGTCGCAGTTCTGGAGGCGACCCCGCTAGGTGTGTCATCCTCAGACAACCTTAGGCACCTCACACTCAGTCTGGACTAATCATTATCCCTGTGGTGTCACCTGTTTCTACCTGTTCCCCTGTGTATTTTATGCCCTCACTTCCCTGTGTTCCCTTACTCTGTTTTCTCTGCCAAACAGTACGAATCAGTGTCTGATCGCGGCGTATGTACCAGGTCCTTGAGAAGAGTTACCCTATTCATTGTTTTTTGTCGTCATGAATTAGTATTTCGCCATGTTTGCTGTCAACCTGTTTTTTGAGACCAATTTGCCCTCTCCTTTATTTTTTAGCGACAAATCAGTTATTTTGTATCTGGTTTTGGGACCACCAGTAAAAACCTTGTTTCATCTCTGCCTACTGCCTGCTGTCTATTCTGCCATACCTGGGTCACACCTCCCACCAACTCTTACACAAATCATAGTGTAAGTGAGCTGGTTCTACTCTTTTGGCTATTTTCTGGTGTTTTGTGGTGGAAAAACTGGGCTGTTCCAAAAGCATGTACGTCAACCCTGTGCCATAAATTGACAGGATTTTATTACTACCAAGTTACACTTCTCAAAAAGGCACCAAGAATTGGTGGAACATTGAAGCAATAAATACATACACTGAGGGAAAACAACATTAAGAACACCTGCTCTTTCCATGACATAGACTAACAGGTTAATCAGGTGAAAGCATGATCCCTTATTGATGTCACTTGTTAAATTCACTTCAATCAGGTGTAGATGAAGGGGAGACAGGTTAAATAAGGATGTTTCTGCCTTGAGACAGAATTGAGACATGGATTGTGTATGTGTGCCATTCAAACCGTGAATGGGCAGAACAAAAAGATTGAAGTGCCTTTCAGACGGGGTGTGGTAGTAGGTAACAGGCGCACAGGTTTTGTCAGAACTGTTGTTGGGGTTTTTCACACTCAACAGTTCCTGTGTGAATCAGAATGGTCCCTGCACAAAGGACATCCAGCCAACTTGACACAGCTTTGTAGGAAGCATTGGAGTCAACATTGGCCAGCATCCCATGGAATGCTGGCCACCTTGTAAGAGTCAATGCCCGACAAATTGAGGTATTTGTTCACAGGGTGGGGGGATTTTAACAATAATAGGAAGGTATTCTTTAGCCCCACACTCAGTGTAGATCTGGCTATAAAGAATGCAGCTAACATCACTCTTGCTTTTGGTATATTAACACCCTCTTTTGCCTCTATCTCTCAATTTCTCTTTTCTCTCTCTCTCTCTCTAGCTCCTCATCTCTCGCCATGTCACCTTGCTCTTTCTCTCCTCTCTCTCCATTTCTTGCTATTTCCTCCCCTCCACTCTCTCACTTGCATTCTATGTTCAAATTTAAATACATCACTGCAGGAAATAAATCAACAGGGGCTGCGTGCGTGGGCAGTGACAGTTCCACAGTACCCCCAGCTGGTTGTCTGGGAAAGTGTCTCATTGATGGACACCCAGCATTACAGAAGGTTAGAAGGCAACATCAGGCTGTTTTATTAAAAGCAGACAGAGACTCAGCCATATAGCCAAAGGTGTTTTGCTATGTTTGGCTAAAATACAGAACCTCAAGAAGCTATTATATAAGCCTTCCTTCATTATGCACTCCATCCAGCTACCCAGGCAGCTAGCATATAAATGTGCTGTCAGTCAGGAACAGGGTTGGGTAAGTTACATCCTAAATGTAGTAATTTACAGTTACTGATTACCTGTCCCAAAGGTGGGTAATCCAAAAGTTACGCTGTGATTGCAAACTCCATGCGTAATCTGAGACTACGTTTGGATTACTTTCCTGTTAGAGGCGTGAAGAGAAGACAAAAGGATCCATCAAACTGAAATGCATTTTGGTGTGACATCATAGTGGTCTCTGACTTGTGATCCCTACTGCGCTCCCGGAATGGAACAAACCTAAACTTCTGGCTTTTTCAATGCTGAATTGAATAACATTGAAAACAGAAAGGTGTCATGTATTTTTAAACATCCTTTCTGAATGTAAAAATGTCGTATATCTAGTTTTTCAAAGTATCTGTAATCTGATAACAATATTTTAGCTAATGCCGTAACTGCTGGCTGTAAAAAAAAAAAAAAAGAAGATCGATTACACATGTAATCAGTGCTAACCCTTGTCAGAAACAGCAGAGACAGACAGAGAGAAAAAGAAATTATTTTCTTTATGCTTGGTCATGGTTAGAGAGAGAGAGAGGGTGGTTAACCTACTACTGGTATGTGAATGATGTCAGTGCCTTTGTATTAATGAGACAGTGAAATTTTGGCCCAACAAACAATAGTCTTTTTACTACTTCACCCCATTTCCTGGAAATTTTCTGCTTATTTTATCACAGTGTAATTCTTTTACTTGACTTGCCAGTGTCATAACTACGTGCCAAACAGTCATAATCATGTCATAATATGTCAACCTGCTGTGGCTTTTGTAACTTGTCGCAACCTGTCATATAGTGTAACATATATTGTCATCTTCCTGTTGTGACATGTGCAGTATGTTAAATTATTTTATGGCTGGTTATATGCTACATAGAGTGTCAAGCCCACATTTATTCAAATTAGTTTTCCTTGCCAAGAAGTTTCCTTTCATTTTGAAAGTTTGTTTCTTAAGTGTCTTGTCATATCAAGAATTGTCCTGCCTTTGTCCCAGTCATCAGCAGCAGAGCATTGGGAGGTAGGTGCCATTCTAGCATCAATGTGTGCACAATTACAATGATTATTTATATGGTAAATTTCCCCAAGAATTTACAAGATAAACATACTACTGACACGAAGGCTATTTTGTCATGGAGTAAGTTATGATCATGTCACCTTTTATGTTATGTGCTGGGTGTCAAGTAAAGTGTTAATTGGAAGTAAATGCAAATGTAATATAACTAACATTTTGTCCTCAAGGGTTGGATATGCTAATTCCATTTAAATTCTATTAATTAGGAAGTGAGTTGAAGAGAGAGTACAATTTTAAAAAATACACATTCAATTCTTGAATTGTCCCATTTTCACTTTAACTGAATTGAAATGAGATTGAACCCATCCCATGGGGTGACAACTGGGGACAACGACACTAGGATCCCTAGCAACAGACCTTATCAACAATTTTATCTTTTCGACTGACCCAGACGAAGAGAGGATGAAAACCACTTCAGACCTGCTTCATATCTTACTCATCTTCCTTTGGCTCAAACCCGGCTTCCTGTATCGAGATGTATTCTGACAGATTACCGTCATTCCCCCCACCACCACCACAGAACATGAATATCTTTTGTCGTCTCACTCATCTGAACAGCTCAGTTTTCTCTCACACAGTTTTTACTCGTGTGTAGCATGTATACTAAAAGGAAGAGAATAACCACTACTAGTTCCATTACCAAACAGTTTGCATAACTTGGTATCTCAATGACATTCAATGCAGCTGATAATCACAGTAGTCATGACAAAGACTTGTTATTCTTTGACAAATAGATTTTGTATAAACATGGTCCAATTTATCGATCAGTGTCTCTTCCATGGGCGATTGCAGTTTTTAAAAGGCATCAAGACCACATAACCCCAAGGCCTACCTAACGCATAACGCTCCTATCACTTGAACAAGCATCCAAGAAACTGAGAGTAAAATTCAATACTCTAGAATAAGGAAAGTTATACAAAGCAGTAGGACATACACACACAAACCATGCATTCTCCTGCTCTCTCTTACTTTTGCAAATACATTTTGTCTTGGTGGACGCTGGTTGTTAGAAAGTCTTTCAGGAGCCTCTGGGCTCTACACATCTTATCAGTTAGACCTGCCGCAAAATAATGGAGGAAAAACTCTCTGTTTGAAGTTGATAAAGGCAGGAAGACCGTTTACCCATCAAACGCTCAGGAAGCATCAGTAATCCCAGTCTCGATGGGGTCGTCTGCTCTGCACTTGTGTGCTTTGAAGAGCATATCTGTCACGTCGACTGCGTCCCAAATTGGCCTCATATTCTATAGACCCTGGTCAAAGTAATTTACTAAACCAGCGAACAGGGACACAGTTTCTAGACCTTCTATCAACTTTATGACTCTGTTTATTGATGCATCTTGGATTTTTTCATTAAAACCAAGAAGTACAGTGGGGAAAAAAAGTATTTAGTCAGCCACCAATTGTGCGTTCTTCCATAAAAAGAGATGAGAGGCCTGTAATTTTCATCATGGGTACCACGTCCCTTTATGATAGACAAAATGAGAAAGGAAAATCCAGATTATCACATTGTAGGATTTTTTAATGAATTTGTTGCAGAGTGTAATTTGGAAAATAAGTATTTGGTCAATAACAAAGAAGTTTCTCAATGCTGTTATATAACCTTTGTTGGCAATGACACAGGTCAAAGCGTTTTCTGTAAGTCTTCCACAAGGTTTTCCTGTTGCTGGTATTTTGGCCCATTCCTCCATGCAGATCTCTAGAGCAGTGATGTTTTGGGGCTGTCAGCTGGGCAGCACAGCTTTCAACTCCCTCAAAGATTTTCTATGGGGTTGAGATCTGGGAGACTGGCTAGAGCCTCCAGGACCTTGAAATGCTTCTTTCCAAGCCACTCCTTCGTTGCCGGCCGGTGTGTTTGGGATCAATGTCATGCTGAAAAGACCCAGCCGTTTCATCTTCAATGCCCTTGCTGATGGAAGGAGTTTTCACTCAAAATCTCATGATACATGACCCCCATTCATTCTTTCCTTTTACGGATCAGTCGTCCTGGTCCTCCAAACAACCTGACAGTTGAGTTTTTACCAAAAAAGAGTTATATTTTGGTTTCATCTATTCCATATGTGACATTCTCCCAATCCTCTTCTGGATCGTCCAAATGCGCTCTAGCAAACTTCAGATGGGCCTGGACATGTGGCAAGCCAGCAGGGGACACGTCTGGCGCTGCCCAGGATTTGAGTCCCTGGCGGCGTAGTGTTACTGATGGTAAGGCTTTGTTACTTTGGTCCCAGCTCTCTGCAGGTCATTCCACTAGGTCCCCACGTGTGGTTCTGGGATTTTTGCTCACCGTTCTTGTGATCATTTTGACCCCACGGGGTGAGATCTTGCGTGGAGCCCCAGATCGGGGAGGATTATCCCAGTGGTCTTTGTATATCCATTTCCTAATAATTGCTCCCACAGTTGATTTCTTCAAACCGAACTGCTTACCTATTGCAGTTAGTCTTCCAGCCTGGTGCAGTCTTGTTTGTAGGTGACCAAATACTTATTTTCACCATAATTTTAAAATAAATTCATAAAAAATCCTACAATGTGATTTCTGGAGAAAAAATTCATAATTTGTCTGTCATAGTTGGCGTGTACCTGTTATACAGGAAATCATCTTTTTTAAGTGGGAGAACTTGCACAATTGGTGGCTGACTAAATACTTTTTCCCCACTGTATCTTGTTTGAAGATATGCCTATCAATTTTGTTTGCTCATTAGACTGTTTTAAGACCATATGGCCTCAGAGACATGTTAATATTTTCTGATAATCTGTTTTCTGTTTGTTTGTGCAGAGTGCATGAGAATGTGTGTGTGCATCTGTCTGTCT
>NW_025533960.1:46228-131223 GCF_020615455.1 Coregonus clupeaformis
ACTGACAATAGAGCCCCAAACACTTAAACAATCTATCTTTTGGCCACCAGACAGACAGAAGGGTTTTTATTTTTTAAATTCCCTCCAGCTATATCACTGTCACTTTGACTCCTCTCCCATCCATCAGGGCTGATGGGTAGAACCTGAGGCAGAGGTGTCTGTCTGTCCATTGCACTAACTATTTTCTATCGCACAGAAGATAAGATGTGTTACAGTATTACTAAACAGGTATTAGACCTACTTATTGTAAGGTGTTATATGCCATTCAAAATATACTGTATTTAGTATCCAGAGTATAGCCTAATTCCACTGTGCTATGGGTTTCTGCATGAAAATTATTTTTCAGGTAGTCCAAACCGATAGATAGATATAAAATAATTTTCAGGATGGTAAAATTGCTTTCAGTGCTCTATTGATTTTGTTATAATGTTTGAGTCACTCAGATAGCATAAGAACACGCATAAGCCATGGCAAAATGTGTAGATTTGCAGGAAATTTGCTTTAAAACTGAAACAATATTCTCTCCGCCCATGGTATAAAGTGTAGAATTCTCAAAAATGTTGGTCGGTGACCGCATCATTGGCCACGCCCACTGCAAGCACACCCCTGCCATTCCCACCACCAAAGCCCCATTTTGATCCAGACAAAGCCCTGCGTGTGTGGTATATTTCCATAGAAATGTACAGTGACATTGTTTATCGCTTACATATTGCGTAGAAGATATAATTCTCTCAGATTGGGAGCAATCAGTTGGGGGTTAAGGGAAAGTCAGGCTTTATGACCATATTTTTATTTAACCAGGGAAATGACTGTTGATGTTAGAAATGTATTTTGTGAGGGGAGACCTAGCAAGATGTCAGCAGGAAGTAGTCAGTGTACACACCACACACAATACAATCACATTGGAACAATTCAGTGACATTTTCTTTGATCAGAGCTTTAAACTCAGACACTCCTCTAGTTTTAAAGTATTTTGTAGTTCGTTCCAGGACCAAGGAGTAGTTATAGAGAAGGATTGTTTCCCATTTCAGTCCGCCCTAGCAACTGTAAAAGAGAGCACTGAATGAGAGGCGTAGGCTGTAGGATTGTGAAGTTGTTAGTTAGGAGGGTTTAAAAAGATAAAATGCACACTGTCAATATTCTGCTAGGATATTTACGTCTGTGCTGGCAGCTCGTTGGTTGTGAGATACAGCAGCTTTATTGAAAGCTCGCTCTGTCAGCGCCGGTCGCATATCATCGGAAAACTTACTGTCATTTTAAAGGCATTGTGAATCATCCCAAATTCATCCCTAAAGTATACCCACGCCAACATCTTTATAGTTGTGAAAAGTTGAACTTTAAAACCTGTCACTTTCCCTCAATTAAAAGAGGGAGAGAGAGAGCAATAGAGAGAGATGTTTCTGTCAGGATGCACCTCACACACACACACACACACACACACACACACACACACACACACACACACACACACACAGGATGTATGTCTCTGTTACCCCATGGCATCTTTATGAGTCCGTCGGGTTATCTGTTGTTCCAATGGCCAAGCTCATCCATCTTGTTGTCAGCTTTGGACGGAGACGGACCTCTTGGCTTCTGACTGAAGCTGCAGAGCTGCGCTAGATCTGCCGTCTGGAGATAGATTGTTAGTGTGAACTCATTTGTGTACGACTGTCTCCCGACTGTCTTTCTATTGTTTTCCAGAGATCTCATCAAGAAATTCCTCGTCATTGACCGAGCCAGGAGGTTAGGCAATAGAAGGTGAGTTTCGAGATCAAAGCATTATTGAGATTCAGATTCAGAAAAGCTTTATTGTCCCAAGCTGCAATACAAAAACATTACACAAGAACAGATACACAGTACAAATTAAACTGATTTAAAGTGTTTTGTTGACTCGGCAGGATGTGGAGGGAGTCTTTTTGCAGTTTAGAAGTCACAGTCTGAACACAGACAGGAGAGGAAAGGGAGGACTGAATGTCTGGCATTTGGTTCCAATTAGCTGGATACATAGGAGGAAGTTGTTGTAGAGGTAGTTTGCACCCTTAAAGGGGTGGGAGAGGGCGGCAGGGTTTAGGGTGGATCACAGGAAAACAAGATTTCCCCTTCCTCTGCACTGTCAGTTGAGTAGTTAATCACAGTGGAAGATCCAGGGTACCAGTTAATTACTTTAGTCCTGCCATTCAACAAATATATATAGTATCTTGCTGAAAAGATGCCCCCATTTGGTAGCCAGGATGTCCACTGTAGTAGTAGGAGTGAAGCCAGTATGCACAAGCCATCTGCACAGGGAAATGTATAGAATGCGACAGAGAAGCTGTGTTTGCACAGTGAGCACTGAGCCTCCCTCCCCACAATGAACATGGTCTCTTGGTAACACCATATTCCCTTTATAGTGCACTACGTTTGAACAGGGCCCATAGACTCTGGTCAAAAGTCCCGCTCTGGATAAGAGCGTCTGCTAAATGACTAAAATGTAATGTAAAATGTAATATGGTGCCATTTGGGAGTGGTGTGTCACTCAGTAGAGAGATCTGTAATTCTCTTGAGTAAATGAATGTAATTTTACACCCCTGTGATGAATTTGCTCTCAGTTATAACAGGAGGGATTTTCTTTTTAAACTGCACAATGCTTCACATTCGACTAGACTCTTGTATTAAATGGGTAGAAACATGTGAGAGATCCAAAGTAGGTGCTATGCGCATCTTAAGTCTCATGGCGCACTGATTATTCCTACTTTGCTTGCCACCGTTGTGTGCTTTATGTATGTATGCCTCAGGAACACAGCAGGCCTGGTTTTTACTCATCCTACCAAAGATGGAGGACCGAGTGAAAGAAAAAAAAACGAGTGTTTATCAGTTTTAGACTTCTAGTCCCTATAGACTACCGCCATGTTATGATTCATTAATTGGAATCATATATGTATCTGGCACTTTTGACGTTCAATCAAATGATGATATCTGAGTGTTTTGAATTACGCTATTCAAAGGCATAAGAGTCAATGTGGGGATTATATGAAGGCTCTTTTCAATATAACAACTGTTGGTAAGCACAATGATTAAATCAACAATTCACCACACAGTCTGTTATTAAACTTGTGCCTCAAAGGGTTTTCTGATGAAAATGATGCTAGTTAGTGACTAGCTAGCTGACTCATGGAGTGGTCTAGCTACACACTCGCAGTATACAGTGTGAATCACCACAGACACCACAAAGTGTTTAGAAAGAATGAAAGTGTTTTGCTCGTAATGATTATTATTTCAAACCATTTATTTCAGACGGAAGAACGTTATTCATCTTTGATTCCAGATTGTATTGAATAGACCGTCCACAGACAGCTCTGATGACAATGTCTTCTCTTGCAGAGTAGCTGACGATGTGAAAAAGCACAGATGGTTCAAGTCTATAGACTGGGATGGTGTTCCTCTGAGAAAACTGGAAGGTCTGTCACGTTGGCTTTATTACACACACACAAACATCGAGAAACATCAATAGGAACACACGTAAACGTACACTTTATTTTCAGTACATACTGTTTTCATTAAGCTCACCATTTTAGAGTTGATATACTTTAGCTCTTTGATGTATTCAGCGTCACATTATTTTGTTCCCTCAGCCACCCATAGTTCCCAAGGTGTCCACGAAGGTGACACGTCTAACTTTTGATGCCTACCCCGAGGACGAGTGGAAGAAAGACGCACCTGTGCCTGCAAAGGATTTAGAAATCTTCAAGAACTTCTAGAAAGGCGGAAGCAACGACAGATATACTTCAAAATACATATAGGTCTTGGAGAAGTAGAGAAGACTTCAATAACTTTTAGATCTTGGGAGAAGGTGAGTGAAACTTCTAGATGTTGGAAAATAGAAAGACTTCTGGATCTTGCTGAATAACAGAAAGACTGGTAAATCATCTGAGATCGTCACCATTGTATGGTCAGCAAGAGAACTTCCAAGCTTCCAAGTCCCAGAACTTTATCTTTGCTTGAAGACATTGAAGTGTTCCAAATTGGGTGGAAGAGAACTCAAAGCATCATCATATCGCCACAATATTTATCTATCATTCATTTCCTTTTTCACTCAACTAAAACCCTCGATCACTCAGTCCTCAGTTTATTTATTTTTACGTTATGCAAAAAAAAAAGAAAATGATGGTCCTCTTTGAACCAAAGGACATTGTTACTGAAATTAATATGTTTAAAATGCAAAATCAGGAATTTTATATTTTGTTGGGCCAAAAAGGTTCCAGTTTTCTTTGTTGGAACTTTTGGGACTAAATCAACCGAGCAAAGCTTATGATCCAAAAATTATTACGCATACAGTAGACTCAGTATTGAGCTGTACAATAAATGGAATTTAGGTATGTGATTACTATATCTTTACTTAGTAGTTTGTACTGGATATTTGTCAATGAGAAAGGGATGAAACATGTACAGGAACGGACTACAATATCATGCCAAGCAAGCTTTGTAATATCATTTTATTGACTGGCAGCTAGTCAAAATAGGCTGTTAAACTTTTCATTTCGAGCTGTAAGTACTTGGCCATCTATCGGCTAGACATCAGTGCATGTGTGCACTCAAGGCTGTGACCAGAAAGCACTTGTAAAAGGTGCCTTACTTACTTCAGGAGGTTGGATTTGACATATGTCTTCTTCTTTGCTCCTGACAAGCTATTTGATTTGAAGTCCAGTGGGTACTTTTCAACTTTATTTATATAACACACACTGTTTATACTTGAGCTGTGCTGTTGAAAACGTTTTGACTGTTATAATAGTATACGTGGAATAAGTGTCGTAGGTGATGGGCAAAGTGAGCTAGCTACTATATGTGGACTCAGTTTCCTCCCATCTTTTTTCTTCCATCCTCTTTCGTTCTATTTTGCTGTTCACACAATAACTAAAAATGTCCCTGTATATTAACTGGTATGTTTATCTTTCTCTTATGTCTCTTTCACGTGCTATAAAGAACTGTGAGAATAGAGATACTCCAGCTGGTTTCATGTATAGCCACGCAGGTAGTAGTCTCAGCAGGACACTTGGCCATCTGCTTCAGGCAGCCAATAAACTCTGTTATCTTCTCTCCACCAATCATATCACTGGCCAGTAGAAGGCACATCATGACTAGAACACATCATGGTACAATCACAATCTCTCGGAAATGGACTTAGTAACTCTCAATTATTTCTGGCCCCTTCCAGTCAACTTAAATTATTTGAATTGAACATTTGATTGCTTGTATGTAATGTTTTATGTAATTTTCTTAATAACCAATTATGGAACAAAACTCAGTGTGAGTTTATTCCGGTCTGTTTAGTGTAATTAGGACTTTTGGACAACGCGTGTATTGTTTTTTACGTCTTGTTTTTTTCCAGTGTGAATGTGTCTCTAGGGCATTTGTTTTACAATCCACAGCCTTTGCCTTTTTTTTAAGATGATGTTTTTGTTTATGTATTAGCAAAAGAAAAACAAATAGGAAAGAAGGAACCTACTGTACTTTAGGTCAATACAAGCGTATGATATTTTATACCCAATACCATTTTGCCAATGCCTTTTGTCAAAGTGTATAGATTGTTTTATTATTATTTAATAGCCTACCTTACAAACTTTGTATGGCCTTTCACGTTGTTGATGTTGCAGTATTGTATTTAACTTGTGAGAATGTTTTAAAGATCCACACAACCTGGATTAAAAACACCACCTATCCACTGACTCAACAACTGATTCTCTTTCCTCTCAGAAGTGTGGTTACAATATACTGTAATGTGTTAATTAGTAGTGTTAACAATTTGGTAATTGCTATACTTTTGCTTTCGATAGGCTAGGTGGAATTCTTCATATTGCTTACATCTATGTAATTGTTTCAGATATACCAGAGTACTTGGGGTGGTAGGAGCCAGGGTTACATTTGAAATTCAGCATAGGATGTGATTTTCTAGTTCACACATTGGTTTTGTATGTACTGTAGGTGACATGTAAGTGATGTGACTGATGGCTGTCTGGATTGGCCAAATGCTATTAGAGTATCAACACCTTTAATCTTCTCTGATTCAATAACTCTTATCTGGCCTTAGAAGTATTAGCTGACTCCTATTTCAAGTCATAAGACAAATCAACTTTCCGAAGTCTGTTTCCGTCGGTTGGTAATTTGTCTTCAAGTTCACCGGCCTAGTCTGTATCTACCCAACATTGTAATTGAGTTGCATGAACAGTTTAAACTGCACAGCAGTCATCAATTCTGGAGCTTTATTATCCCCTCAAAGGATCTCATTCATCCAAATGAATCTAAAAGTTATAATTTGGTCATATGAACGAACTAGAGGCACCAATACCATTAAAGGTGCCCTATTTCAAGAAAGTCATTAGTGTTTACAGTGGGAAAGTGACTCGTGTTGTCTGGACCTCCTTGTGTTGCATGCTGGGTGATGACATCCAAGACCGCTCCAGAGACTCACAGCAGAGTGGAGCAGTCTGGGTATCTAATGAAATTCCCATATATATGTGCACTACTTTTTTTGACCAGGCCCATAGGCCTTGGGTCAAGAGTAGGGAGTACACACCACAGAGAATGGTGCCATTTGGAGACAGACACTCTTTCCCTGACATCCCAGGAAAGCTGTGTGTGTGTTCCTCTGAATATCACATCTTCCACCCGCCTTGCACAGTGCAGCTCATATCCTGTTAGTTACTGTAATGGGCGTGTGGAAGTCATTTGTACATCTGTGTTTACCATTTATGTTTCTGTGTTGTTCAGCAGATGCTAACGGTGACTCATGTTTAACACATTGGGGGTTGGAGACTGGGGAGACAGGATCCAGTCCACCACCATGTATCACAATGACTCAACCATATCACAGTCTTACCATAGACACCCATTAGGCATTGAAGGAAATTAACTTCTCTGAATCACCTCATTCTACTGAATGATTGCGCAATACGTTTATTTAATTAAACCCTTAAAAAAAGGATTTATGTTCAGAAAATTGAAATTCAAGCCTTAGGACACTAAGTGATGTGTGGTACCTGTGCTCTGTCATTGACACAATGCTAGAGACCTAACAACACGCTTTAGTGTTAACCCCTCAACTCCAGTCGATCGAAACAGAGCCCCGCTTGGACACCTGACCACCAATTATAAGACTAGAGTCTCTCCTTAGAGCATCCCCCACGCACCCCTTAATGACAAGCGGAGGTCCTTTCTGAGGCACTTTAAAACGTTGTTACGTCAGATTGTCAACAGCACCTGTCATCAGTTTAAGCGTTGCCTTGTGCCACTGACTTGTCGAGAGGTGCGCTAACAAGTACATGTACCCTCCTCAACGCTATACTTGACTTAACCACTGAATGAACGCATCAAGAAGACTAGGTGACAGTCAGCCACTGACGAGTTTTGACTTCAGTGTCTTGTGTCTCTCTGGTGATGGCAGCCTATAGCGGTGCGCTCACTATGACTTAGCCGGCAGTTCAGGATGGCTGCTAGGCCTGCTGTTGGTGGAGTGAATGCAGTTAGCCAGTTGCTGAAAGAATACCTGAGACGGAGGACTGAGCTAGCAAATGACCTTAATTACAGGGGTCTTTTAGTGGGAGCACGGAGCAGGGAACCACTTTTAATTTGAGAGGTAGCGTATGTCTGTGCCGCTGGGCTAATAGCCAAGGGGTGAATGGCCTAAGAGGATGGGAAAGGTCTGAATTTGAATTCCATTACTGATGTTCCCTACAAGGATTCATCACCCAGCTAGTATCACTATTCAGAGGTTGGTGGATTACATTTTTTTGAAATATATATAGTACCAGTCAAAAGTTTGGACACGCCTATTAATTAAAGGGTTTTTTCTTATTTTCACTATTTTCTACATTGTAGAATAATAGTGAAGACATCAAAACTATTAAATAACACAAATGGAATCATGTAATAACAAAAAAGTGTTAAAAAAATCAAACAATATTTTAGATTTTAGATTCTTCAAAGTAGCCACCCTTTGCATTGATGACAGCTTTGCAACTCTTGGCATTCTCTCAACCAGCTTCACCTGGAATGCTTTTCCAATAGTCTTGAAGGAGTTCCACATATGATGAGCATTTGTTGGCTGCTTTTTCCCATGCTCCGGTCCAACTCATCCCAAACCATCCTCATTTGTGTTGAGGTCGGGTGAGTGTAGGGCCAGGTCATCTGATGCAGCACTCCATCTCTCCTTGGTCAAATAGCCCCTTACACAGCCTGGAGGTGTGTTTTGGGTCATCATCCGTTCACAAAAGACACGGCGGTTGGAACCCAAAAATCTCAAATTTGAGACTGACTCATGTCTTAAAGTAATGATGGACTGTTGTTTCTCTTTGCTTATTTGAGCTTTCTTAACATAATATAGAAATCTGTTCTTTTTACCAAATAGGGGCTATCTTCTGTATACCAGCCCTACACTTGTCACAACGCAACTGATTGGCTCAAACGCATTAAGGAGGAAAGAAATTCCACAAATTAACTTTTAACAAGGCACACCTGTTAATTTAAATGCATTCTAGGTGAAACTTTACCTCATGAAGCTGGTTGAGAGAACGCTAAGAGTGTGCAAAGCTGTCACCAAGGCAAAGGGTGGCTACTTTGAAGAATCTCAAATATAACAATATTTTGATTTGTTTAACACTTTCTTGGTTACTACATGATTCCATATGTGTTATTTCATAGTTTTGATGTCTTCACTATTATTCTACAATCAGAAAATAGTAAAATAAAGAAAACCCTTGAATGAGTAGGTGTGTCCAAACTTTTGACTGGTACTGTACATACTGAACAAAAATATAAACGACAACATGCAACTCCAACTTCTAAGATTTTACTGGAGTTACAGTTCATATAAGAAGTCAGTCACTTTAAATACATTCATTAGGCCCTAATCTATGGATTTCACTTGACCCCTGGGAACACAAATATGCATCTGTTGGTCACAGATACTTTTTTTTTAAGTAGGGGACGTGGATCAGAAAAACCAGTCAGTGTGTGTGAGTGACCCACGATTTGCCTCATACAGTGCGACACATCTCCTTCTCATGGAGTTGATCAGGATGTTGATTGTGGCCTGTGGAATGTTGTCCCACTCCTCTCTTCAATGGCTGTGCAAAGTTGCTGGATATTGGCGGGGAACTGGAACACACTGTCGTACATGTTGATCCAGAGCATCCCAAATATGCCAGTGGGTGATATATCTGGTGAGTATGCAGGCCATGGAAGAACTGGGAACATTTTCAGCTTCAGGAATTGTGTACAGATCCTTGCGACATGGGGCCGTGCATTATAATGCTAAAACATGAGGTGATGGCGTGGATGAATGGCACGACAAGGGGCCTCAGGATCTCATCACGGTAAATCGATAAAATACAATTGTGTTTGTTGTCCATAGCTTATGCCTGCTCATACCATAACCCCACCGCCACCATGGGGCACTCTGTTCACAACGTTGACATCGGCAAACCGCTCGTCCATATGATGCCATACACGTGGTCAGCGGTTGTGAGGCCGGTTGGACGACTGCCAAATTCTCTAAAAACGACGTTGAAAGAAGCTTATGGTAGAGAAATGTGCATTCAAATCTCTGGCAACAGCTCTGTGGACATTCCTGCAGTCAGCATGTCAATTGCACGCTCCCTCAAAACTTGAGACATCCTGTGGCATTGTGTTGTGTGACAAAACTGACACATTTTAGATTGGCTTTTTTATTGTCCACAGCACAAGGTGCACCTATGTAATAATCATGCTGTTTTCTCAGCTTTTTGATATGTCACACCTGGCAGGTGGATGGATTATCTTGGCAAAGGAGAAATGATCACTAACAGGGATAGTAAATAAATTTGTGCCCAACATTTTAGAGAAACACTATTTTTTTGTGCGATGGAAAATTTCAGAGATTTTGTTTTCAGCTCATGAAATTTGGGACCAACACTTTACATTACATTACATTTTATATTTTTAGTCATTTAGTAGACGGCTCTTATCCAGAGCGACTTACAGGAGCAATTAGGGTTAAGTGCCTTGCTCAAGGGCACATTTACGTCATTTAGCAGACGCTCTTATCCAGAGCTCATCACTAAATTGCGTATTCACCCTATAGCCAGTGGGATAACCACTTTACAATTATATTTTTTATTTTTTTTTGGGGAAGTGCGAAGGATTGCTGTCCTATCCCAGGTGTTCCTTAAAGAGTGGGGTTTCAAATGTCTCGGAAGGTGGTGTGTGACTCCGCTGTCCTGGCGTCGTGAGCTTGTTCCACCATTGGGGTGCTGCCAGAGCAGCGAACAGCTTTGGCTGGGCTGAGGCGGGAACTATGCTTTCACAGAGGAAGGGGAGCCAGCAGGCCAGAAGGTGGATGAGCAATGCCCTCGCCTGAGTGTAGGGACTGATCAGAGCCTGAAGGAGTACGGAAGGTGCCGTTCCCCTCCCACTGCTCCACAGAGGCAAGCACCATGGTCTTGTAACGGATGCGGAAGCCCCAGCTGCGAAGCCAGTGGAGTGTGCGGAGGAGGGGGGTGGCATTTGAGAACTTGGAAAGGTTGAACACCAGACGGGCTGCGGCATTCTGGATGAGTTGTAGGGGTTTAATGGCACAGGCAGGGAGCCCAGCCAACAGTTGCAGTAATCCAGGCGAGGGAGATGACAAGTGCCTGAGTTAGGACCTGTGCCGCTTCCTGTAAGGCAGGGTGTTACTCTCCGAATGTTGTAGAGCATGAACACTGCAGGATCGGGTCACCGCCTTGATGTTAGCGGAGAGCGACAGGGTGTTGTCCAGGGTCACGCCAAGGCTCTTCGCACTCTGGGAGGAGGACTTGCTTGGAGTTGTCAACCGTGATAAGCGAGATCATGGAAACGGGCAGTCCTTCCCCGGGAGGAAAGAGCAGCTCCGTCTTGCCAGGGTTCAGCGGTGGTGATCCGTCATCCATACTGATATGTCTGCCAGACATGCAGAGATGCGGTCGCCACCTGGTTATCAGAAGAAAGGAGAAAGGGGTGGTTGTGTGTCGTCAGCGTAGCAATGATAGGAGAGGCCATGTGAGGATATAAACAGAGCCAAGTGACTTGGTGTATGGGGAGGAAAGGAGGGCCTAGGGCAGGCCCTGGGGGACACCAGTGGTGAGAGCACGTGAGGTGGGAGACAGCTTCTCGCCCGCGCCACTTGGTAGGGCGACCGGTCCAGGTAGGGGCCCTTAATCCAGGAGTGAGCCGCGCCGGAGATACCCAACTCGGAGAAGGTGGAGAGGAGGATCTGATGGTTCACTGTATCAAAGGCAGCAGACAGGTCTAGAAGGACAAGAGCAGAGGAGAGGGATTTAGCTTTAGCAGTGCGGAGAGCCTCCGTGACACAGAGAAAGAGCAGTCTCAGTTGAATGACCAGTCCTGAAACCTGACTGGTTTGGATCAAGAAGGTCATTCTGAGAGAGATAGCAAAAGAGTTGGCTAAAGACGGCACGCTCAATAGTTTGGAAAGAGAAAAGAAAGAAGGGATACTGGTCTGTAGTTGTTGACATCAGTGGGATCAAGTGTTGGTTTTTTTTTTTTGAAGGGAGCAACTCTCACTCTCTTTTTGACGGAAGGGACATGGCCAGCGGTCAGGGATGAGTTGATCAGCGAGGTGAGAGTGGGGGAGAAGGTCACCGGAGATGGTCTGGAGAGGAGAGGAGGGGATGGGGTCAGCGGGCAGGTTGTTGGGCAGCCTGCAGTCACTAAATCGGAAATTTTATCTGGGAGAGGGGAGAAGGGTCAAAGCATAGGAGTAGGGCAGTGTGAGCAGGACCAGCAGTGTCATTAGACTTAACAAACGAGATCGGATGTCGTCCAACCTTCTTTTTCAAAGTGGTTGACAAAGTCATCCGAGGGAGGAGGAGGGGGGGGATTCAGCAGTGAGGAGAATGTGGCAAAGAGCTTCCTAGGGTTAGAGGCAGATGCTTGGAATTTAAAGTGGGTAGAAAGTGGCGCTGCATGAAAACAGATGAAGAAAATGTGGGGGTGAAAAAGATGCCAGGTCGGCAGGGGATTTGGATTTTCTTCCATTTTCCGCTCAGCGCCGGAGCTCTGTTCTGTGAGCTCGCAATGAGTCATCAAGCCTACAGAGCTGGAGGGGGAGGACCGGGCCGGCCGGGAGGATAGAGGGGACACAGGGAGTCAAAGGATGCAGAAAGGGAGGAGAGGAGGGTTGAGAGGCAGAATCAGGAGATTGGAGGAGGGGATTGAGCAGAGGGAAAGAGATGATAGGATGGAGAGAGAGTAGTGGGAGAGGCGAGGTTGCGGCGACACGTTACCATCTGTGTAGGGGCAGAGTGAGTAGTGTTGGAGGAGAGCCGAGAAAAGGATACAAAGTAGTGGTTGGAGCATGGAGGAGTTGCAGTGAGATTAGTAGAAGAGCAACATCTAGTGAGATGAAGTCAAGCGTATTGCCTGCCTTGTGAGTGGGGCAATACATTTTGCATTTATATTTTTGTTCAGTAGGATACTCGCGTTGTGTTTTTTGCTTGCTGCTTAGGTTTGAGAATGTGACCATATTGCGGCATTTTATTCTCTCTTCTCTTCTTAGGGGGTTGTTCCTATCCCTAATAAAGTGAGAGAGAAAGAGAGGGCGGGGTAGAGGAGATAGAGAGCATAGTTGTATGTTTTAACTATTTTGCCTTAACTCTTTCACTAATGAAAATGATTACATATGCTTCCCACAAATCATCCATCAACATGACAGCTGAACAGCTGGATGTGATTGTGTCTCCCAAAGTCTTGTCCCTAAGCTACGTCTCCTCTGGTGCTGAAAGGCCCATGTTGGAGCACTTTACAGGGGGAGCTAAATCATTCACGACTCCCAAATACCTCAAATCTCTCAATGTGTTTTAAAATATTGGCATATTTTTCCAGCATCGTTGTCACTTATTAGTAGGAGGTCTATTTTCATGGCGTTTTGATTGGTTGGTTGATCAGTTCTTAGTTCGGAAGACGATTGCTCCAGACCGCTGACTGTAGAAATGTTTGGATATTCATACATGCTTTTCGTTGCGAAGTTAAAGCCGGGTAGCTTTTTAACACACTATTGACTTGTACACTAAAATAAGCAGTTTTGGCTGACGCCCACAAGCATCCCGGTGTAATGGGAAATGTCAAGCAAGATTTGGAATCATCTCCAAAAGAAATCTTCCCTGGCACGGAGGAAGCAAACATTAAAACAGAGCTTTGATGGCTGGAAGACAGCGGTGAAATGTATCATCCCTCAGGCAAGGAACAAGATGTCTACGGCCTCTCTTCTGCCCCTGTCTCACTCCCTCTCTCCACTCTCCCACTCTCCTCTCGCGCTGTCTCTCTCTCTCTCCAGCTAAGCTAACTATGGAATTGTTTTAAGTTGGTCATACCATGGATCATTTACCTGTATGATTTTGGATCCTTTAGCTGTTTGATTTGGAATTTTACTAGGACCCCTTTGGTATCCCCCCAAAATATATAAAAATATTTGATACAATTTTGAATTTCGGCCTTTGGTATTACTCAAGCCAATAGAAACACATTGAACACTTACACATTTATAAATGGCAAAAAAAAACACAGTCAAAAATCATAAAGAATACGTTTTTGAAATGTCATGCCTATATCTGGGAGATATAAGAAAGCTCCAGAAAAATACATTTGAATATCTTAACTTTTACCTTATTTTTGTTGGCACAAGCTTCCTCCATACTTCCATTTGTTTGTATAGGGTTGCCTTTAGACAAGTCCAAAACAGAGATTACGTGAGAGTCTCCCCTTTCCGTGTTGGGGTCATATTGGTTTGTAGGCCAAAGTGACCGGACACTGCCAGATATTTCCGTGAAGAGCCGAGGAGTTTTCGAAGATGTCTCACGTGATCTGACAAACACCGCTGGAGCTCGACCACCTTCCACACCGCAGATGTGGATGACATAGGCGGATCGCGGTGGATTGAGACACAGCCCATGGAAATAATATCTGTGGCTTAAGCTCAGAGTGGATTTTGCCATGTGAAGTTGTTTTATTATGTTAGATTTACACCGATCGTCAATAGACTCTTAATTAATATGTCAAAGACAGTAGTAAATATCATTCTCTCGGCTATACTAGGACAGACATCCCATAGCGGTGGCGGAGGTGCGGATTGAGACCCTGGCTGGTTTGAGAATGCTTTCTTCTTGTATAGTTTTGGGAGGTTGAGAACTCCCCCGCTTGTGAGAGGCTATTAGTATAGAGCCAGTATGTGAACCCCCTCCCTGTATAGTTGTATCTTATAGGGGCGGAGTTGATCTTTTCTCCCCAAAGCAGTGACTGTCATCACCCTGTTATTATTGCTGGCTGATTGCGTGTCTCGTTTCTCTCTCTGTCTCTCTCTCTCTCTGTTTCTCTCTGTCTCGCTCTCTCTCTCTATCATATTCCATCTTCAATATGCTTTATTGGCAGAAGGACAAGAGTCAATTTGCCAAAGCGAAGTGATACACATATAAAAAAATATGAAAACAACAGTGACAACCACATAACAATAGTAGATATTATACCTAATGAAAAAATACATACACTGGGGAAAAAAGTATTTAGTCAGCCACCAATTGTGCAGGGTTCTCCCACATAAAAAGATAGAGAAATTTATGTAATTTTCATCATGAATGGTTCACGTCAACTATGAGCTGACAAATTGAAAAAAAATCCAGAAAATCACACATTGCTTGAGGATTTTTAATGAATTTATTTTGCAAATTAGTATAGTGGAAAATAAGTATTTGGTCACCTACTAAAACAAGCAAGATTTCTGGCTCTCACGGACCTGCTGCTTCTTCTTTAAGAGGCTCCTCTGTCTCCTTTCAGTTACCTGTATTAATGGCTTCCTGTTTGAACTTGTTATCAGTATAAAAACAACTGTCCACCAGCCTCAAACAGTGCCACTCCCAAACTCCACTATGTTGGAACCAAAAAGAGCTGTCAAGGACACCAGAAACAAAAGTGTAGACCTGCACCAGGCTGGGGAGAGACTGAATCTGCAATAGGTAAGTAGCCCGAAAGTTTGAAGAAAATCAACTGTGGGAACAATTATTAGGAAATGGAAGATATAGAGGACCACCGAATGTCCCTCGATCTGGGGGCTCCAGAAGAGATCTCACCCAGTGGGGGTCAAAGTGATCACAAGAACGGTGAGCAAAAAATCCCAGAACCACCACGAGGGGACCTGATGAATGACCTGAGAGAGCTGGGACCAAATAACAAACCTACCATCAGTAACACCTCACCATGCGCGCCATGGGACTCCAAATCCTGCAAGTGCGAGGCAGTGTCCCCCCTGGCTTAAGCCAGTACATGTCCAGGCCCGTCTGAAGTTTGTAGAGTGCATTTGAATGATCCAAGAGGAAGTTGGGGAGATGTCTGCTGGTCAAAGATGAAACCAAAATAGAACTTTTCGGTAAAAACTCAACTGCGTCGTGTTTGGAGACAAAGAAGCTGAGTTGCGTCCAAAGAACACCATACCATACTGTGAAGCATGGGGGGTGGAGACATCATGCTTTGGGGCAGTTTTTGAGGATTAGGGCTGACTGATCCGTTGTAAAGGAAAAGAATAGATAGGGCCGTGTATGGCTGAGATTTTGAGTGAAAAACCTCCCTTCCATCCAGCAAGGCCTTTGAGAAGGTGAGCGTGGCTGGGTCTTTCAGCATGACAATGATCCAACACACGCCCGGGCAATGAAGGAGTGGCTTCGTAGAACATTTTCAGGTCCTGGAGTGGCTAGCCAGTCTCCAGATCTCAGCCCCATAGAAAATCTTTGGAGGAGTTGAAAGTACTGTGTTTGCCCAGCGGCAAGCCCCAAAACATCACTGCTCTAGAGGAGATCTGCATGGAGGAATGGGCCAAAATACCAGCAGCAGTGTGCTTGAAAACCTTGTGAAGACTTACAGAAAACTTTTGACCTGTGTCCATTGCCAACAAAGGGTATATAACAAAGTATTGAGAAACTTTTTTTAGTGACCAAATCCTTATTTTCCACCATAATCTGCAAATAAATTCATTACAAATCCTACAATGTGATCTTCTGGAATTTTTTTTCTCATTTTGTCTGTCATAGTTGGCGTGTACTTATGATGAAAAGTACAGGCCTCTCTCTCATCTTTTTTAAGTGGGAGAACTTGCACTTGGTGGCTGACTAAATACTTTTTTCCCCACTGCCTATTATAGTACCAGTCAAAAGTTTTGACACAACTATTCATTCAAGGGTTTTTCTTTGCTTTTTACTATTTTCTACATTGTAGAATAATAGTGAAGACATCAAAACTATGAAATAACACATATGGAATCATGCTTAGTAACAAAAACGTGTTAAACAAATCAAAATATATTTGAGATTCTTCAAAGTAGCCACCCTTTGCCTTGATGACAGCTTTGCACACTCTTTGGCATTCTCTCCAGCCAGCTTCACCTGGAATGCGTTCCATTAGTCTTGAAGGAGTTCCCACATATGCTGAGCGCTTGTTGGCTGCTTTTCCTTCACTCTGCGGTCCAACTCATCCCAAGCCATCTCAACTGTGTTGAGTTCGATGTGATTGTGTAGGCCAGGTCATCTGGTGCAGCACTCCATCACTCTCCTTCTTGGTCAAATAGCCCTTACACACCTGGAGGGGTGTGGTGGGTCATTGTCCTGTTGAAAAACACAATGATAGTCCCATTGGCGCAAACCCAGATGGGATGGCGTATCGCTGCAGAATGCTGCTTTGGTAGCCATGCTGGTTATGTGTGCCTTGAATTCTAAATAAATCACCGACAATGTCACCAGCAAAGCACCATCACACCTCCTCCTCCATGCTTCGCGGTGGACCACACATGCAGCGATCATCGTTCACCTACACTCGTCTCACAAAGAGGCGGCCCGGTTGGAACCCAAAATCTCAAATTTGGACTCATCAGACCAAAGGACAGATTTCACCCGGTCTAATGTCCATTGCTCGTGTTTCTTGGCCCAACCAAGTCTCTTCTTCTTATTGGTGTCCTTTAGTAGTGGTGTCTTTGCAGCAATTCGATGCTTGAAGGCCCGATTCACGCAGTCTCCTCTGAACAGTTGATGTTGAGATGTGTCTGTTACTTGAACTCTGTGAAGCGTTTATTTTGCCAGGCTGCAATCTGGGGTTGGTAACTCTAACTTATCCTCTGCAGCAGAGGTAACTCTGGGTCTTCGCTTTCCTGTGGCGGTCCTCATGAGAGCCAGTTTCATCATAGGTTTTTGCGACTGGAGTTGGAAACTTTAAAAGTTCTTGACATTTTCCGTATTGACTGACCTTCATGTCTTAAAGTAATGATGGATTGTCGTTTCTCTTTGCTTATTTGAGCTGTTCTTGCCAAAATATGGACTTGGTCTTTTACCAAATCGGTCTGTCTTCTGTATACCCCCTCTACCTTGTCACTTCACAACTGATTGGCTCAAGCGCATTGAATGAAAGAAATTCCACAAATTAACTTATAGAAGCACACCTGTTAAGTGAAATGCATTCCAGTGACTACCTCATAAAGCTGGTTGAGGAATGCCAAAGTGTGAAAGCTGTCATCAAGTTAAAGGGTGGCTACTTTGAAGAATCTCAAATATAACATATATTTGATTTGTTTAGCACTTTCTTGGTTACTACATGATTCCATATGTGTTATTTCATGGTTTTGATGTCTTCACTATTATTCTACAATGTAGAAAAATAGCACAAAATAAAGAAAAACCCTTGTGGTAGATGTGTCCAAACTTTTGACTGGTACTATATATAACAAATAAAACAAATAAATATACAATACAGAAATGTAATAATGGTCAGCGTTCAGACATATTGTCTATAACTTATAATACAATAGTAAATGTTATGTTTCCTCCCTTAGCTTGTGACCAGCTGGACATACCGTGCTGCCAACTCTATAACATCAGACCTTTTCCCCAAAAGTTATACAAAGTGTCTCTTTGTTTGATTGTTCTGTGAATTTAGAACTTTTCATTTTGAATTTGGGACGAAGGTGTCTTTAATAAATATATATTTTGGGCGGGTGATTAGAAAGTGTTCTTCACTTTTTTATCTCTCCTGACACAGTGATGACAGAGTCTGTCCTCTCTGGCTAACCATGTTTTTTTGATGGCGTCGGTTTCAGTTGCCAGCATGATCACTTATTCTGTATTTGGTTAACGTTTTCTTTGTTTGGGGTCTTTTACAAGTTAGGTATTCATAAATGAAGTCTCTGTCCAATGTTCAGTAGCATTCCAACTTTCTCTGACCTTTGATCTCCACTCCACCAATAGTTGATGTATGCATTCTTATTTTCACCTCCAGCTGTCTTAGTTTTGCCCTTGGGGCCAGATCACTTGTGCTAATTTCCATCTTGTGTTTTTGGACCAGTTTTGTTAAGGGGGTCACTCTCTGGGCAGAGACTGTTGTCCATAAATGCTCTGTCTCTCTTTCTCTGTCTCTCTCTGTCTCTGTGTCTGTCTGTCTCTCTCTCTCTCTCTCTCTCTCTCTCTCCTCTCTCTCTCTCTCTCTCTCTCTCTCTGTCTCTCTGTCTCTCTCTCTCTCTCTCTCTCTCTCTCTCTCTCTCTCTCTCTCTCTCTCTCTCTGGCTCTCGATCTCTCACTCTCTCTCGCTATCTCACTCTCTCATTCTCTCTGTCAGGGCCTTTGAAGTACTATTGTTCACTTCAAGATGTCTTATCAATCGATTAAACTTCAAGGAAGGGCGTTGTTGGGTGGTTGAGATCGAGGGTGATGTAATGTTATTGATGGTGCGTCTTTCGTGATTGAAAGACTTTGTATCAGTTTCTCACTGGAAACATTCCACTGGGCAAAAACTTGTGGGATTCAGCGTTGTTTCCATGTCATTTCAACAGCAAAAATAATTATGTGATGATGTTGAATCAGCGTGGAAAACCGATTGGAGTTGCAAAAAGTCATCAACCTAAAGGAATTGTGTCTTTTTTTCACCCAACTTTTAACCTAAATCCAATGTCATGGTGAATTTTTTGGTTGATTTCACGTTGAATTCCACGTTGTTGACAACTCAACAAAATTTAAGTAAGTAGGCCGCTGTAAATAGCGTTGAACTTGGCGTCTTCCCAGTGGGATATCAAATTGGAGAAAATGTGGCGATATGTAACATATTATAAGCCTTTACAAGATGTTATAAAGGTTCATACATGCTTATAACAAGTAATAAAGCAGTAACCTGTCAGCTGTAAATTAAGTGTTACTCTCCAGCTGAGGGCTATTCCTAAGGCCATTCTCTCTCTCTCTCTCTCTCTCTCTCTCTCTCTCTCTGCGGTGGTCCCCAATCCTCTTTCCACATGCTCACCCATCAGTGTTCCTCGAGAGGTACCCTCCCATGTGGCTATGTTTAAAAGGTGCATCCGTTGAGGTCCCATTGCACTGGGCTACTATTCCATCTGCCTCAGTTTTTTTGGAATCACATATTTTGTCATGAGCGCTGCATCAATGTGTTACTGTTATGGTTGTGCAAGCGATGCTGTGTCCAGACAACCATCCTGGCTTGGTCTTTCTTTTTCCAGGAGTGGGGCTTTAAGCCAGACCACTCCCTCTATAGCATTGCAGAACTAGTATCTAATGAGGTTTTAGATAGTCTGAAGAACCCAGCTTAGGGGAAGAATTACCATACTTTAGAATTCCTTAGAGTAAGTTTCCATTTGTCACGCCTGACATTGAGATCTCTAGTTGGGTTGGTCAGGGTGTGAAATCTAATTTATATATTTATATGTTGGCCAGGTGTGGTTCCCAATCAGAGGCAGCTGTCGGTCGTTGTCTCTGATTGGGGATCTGCTTGGGGCAGCCATGTTGCCTACATTAGTTGTGGGATCCTGTTTCTGTTTTGGCTTGTTTGATGTTTAGCCTTTTTGAACTTCACGTTCTGTTGGATTTTGTTATTTTGTCGGTGTTTATTAAAATAAAGCGACTATTACGCATGCCACGCTGCCCATGGTCCGATCCTTTACCAGCGAGGCGTGACAAAATCCCCACCACCAGCGGACCAAGCAGCGTGAACAGGAGGAGCAGACATCTCATGGACATGGGAGGAGATATTAGACGGAAAAGGATCATGGACGTGGGAGGAATCCAGGCAGGTATGGATCGCCTTCCTCGGGAGCAACGGAGGCGCGAGGGAGAAAAAAGCGGCGACTCAAAAGGTCCCGATCACGAAGGAAGCCCGAGAGGCAGCCCCAAGAAAAAAAATGGGGGGACACGGGGTGGTTGGCGGGGCAGCAGGAGGCCCTGGAAGGGCTGATTGTGGAGAGGAGATAGCGATAGAAGAAGCCGCTATGATAGATGCCCTCCAAGACCTGCAGCTCAGTGCTCTGAGAGGGAGACCACCGCCTTACGGTTAAGAGGGAGCAGGAGCTCTCCCTTCAGAAGGAGGCGCTGCAGGAGGCCCACGGGGGGAGAAGGAGTCAGTGGATGCACGGGAGAGAGGAGCTGAGAGAGGAGTTAACACTCCCGCGGCAGAGAGCTCGGTCCTTAGAGCAAAGGACTGGCGGAGCCAGGTTTAGGGAGCCAACTCCCGTACTCGCTTTGAGGAGCGTGTGACCGTGCAGGCACCAGGCTATGCGCCGGCTTTACGCACTGTGCCGCAGTGCACCTTCACAGGCCCGTGCGGCCCGTGCCTGCTCCTCGCACCAAACCAGTGGTGCGTGTCCCCACGGTACGGCCCATGCCTGCTCCTCGCATCAAACCAGTGGTGCGTGTCTCCAGTCCAGTGCGGCCCGTACCTGCTCCTCGCACCAAACCAGTGGTGCGTGTCTCCCCCCGGTGCACCCGTACCTGCTCCTCGCACCAAACCAGTGGTGCGTGTCTCCCAGTCCAGTACGGGCCGTACCTGCTCCTCGCACCAAACCAGTGGTGCCTGTCGCCAGCCGGTGCGCCCGTACCTGCTCCCCGCTCAAGCCTGTGGTGCGTGTTCCCAGTCCGGTACGGCCCCCGTACCTGCTCTCGCACCAAACCAGTGTTGCGTGTCTCCAGCCCGGTGCGCCCCGTACCTGCTCCTCGCACCAAACCAGTGGTGCGTGTGTCCAGCCGGTGCGGCCCGTGCCTGCTCCTCGCACCAAACCAGTGGTGCGTGTCCACAGCCAGTGCGTCCTGTGCCAGCGCCCCCACACTTGCCGGGCTCCTGTGATGATCCATGGCCCGAAGCCTCCTGCTGATGATCCATGGCACGAAGCCTCCAGTTGATCCATGGCACGAAGCCTCCTGTGATGATCCATGGGCCGAAGGCTCAGTGATGGTCCATGGCCCGGAGCCTCCTGCGACGGTATGCAGTCCAGAGCCTCCAGCGACGGTCTGCAGTCCAGAGAGTCCAGCTCCGGCACCGGTGTTTAGTCCAGCTCGGTTATCTGCTCCACTCCAGTGCCAGAGCAGTCCACTCCAACGGTGCCAAGTCCAGCTCCGGTCAGCTGCTTCACTCCAGTGCCAGAGCAGTCCACTCCACCGGTGCCTAATCCAGCTCGGTTATCTGCTCCCTACCAGAGCCGGGGCAGTCCGCTTCACCGGTGCCCAGTCCGGGTCGTGCGTGGGGGGGGGACTGCTCTGGCACTGGAGTGGAGAGGGGGTACTGTCACGCCCTGACATTGAGATCTCTAGTTGGGTTGGTCAGGGTGTGAAATCTAATTGATATATTTCTATGTTGGCCGGGTGTGGTTCCCAATCAGAGGCAGCTGTCGGTCATTGTCTCTGATTGGGGATCATACTTAGGCAGCCATGTTGCCTACATTAGTTGTGGGATCTTGTTTCTGTTTGGCTTGTTTGATGTTTAGCCTCTTGAACTTCACGTTCTGTTGGATTTTGTTATTTTGTCGGTGTTTATTAAAATAAACGACTATGTACGCATACCACGCTGCACCTTGGTCGATCCTTTACACAACGAGCGTGACACCATTGATGTTCAGTTGCCATCCATAGGCATATCCCTCCACCACTCTACTCACACCACACATACTGCCATACAGTCGTATATTCATGTAAACACCACGTGAACACTCCACAAATCTTCAATTACTGTCACATTATAACACACTGCATACAATGGCCTTTACAGTAGCATCATTTATTTAGCAAGCTGGTTCAGTAGTTTAGCAGAGTCAGTGGTAACTCAGTGGCAGTGCTCCACATGGTAACAGCTGGAGAGTTAATTAGCCCTGCACGGTAGTGTCTCTCTGTCTCTGTCATTTTGCTAATGTTCCCATTACCCATTAGGTAATGTTCCATTGGCTATCACATGGACCATGGCTCTGTCTCTAGTTCAGTTAGTATGCATACAGTATGTACTGTACTGTCATCTATGTCGAGGGCCTTTGTTGCCTTTTATGATTCCAATTAGCCAGTAGCCTACATTGTTTGTGGAACTACATACTGTACCGCTAACAGGTAAATAAGATGCTTTATGGTTATATACCGTACAGTGCATCGACTAACAGGTACATAGGATGCTTTATGGTTATATACCGTACAGTGTAGCTACGACTAACTCGTACATAGGATGCTTTATGGTTATATACCGTACAGTGTAGCATGGCTAACAGGTACATAGGATGCTTTATGGTTATATACCGTACAGTGTATACGGCTAACAGGTAAATAGGATGCTTTATGGTTATATACCGTACAGTGTAGCACGGCTAACAGGTAAATAAGATGCTTTATGGTTATATACCGTACAGTGTAGCATGGCTAACAGGTACATAGGATGCTTTATGGTTATATACCGTACAGTGTAGTACGGCTAACAGGTACATAGGATGCTTTATACTGTATAGTGTATACAGCTTATTGCAACATTTATCATCAACTAGTTTCATTTTCATCTCTCTCCCCCTCTCGCTAGTCCTCTCTCCCTAAGCTCAGCTCAGGTCATCTACCCCAAAGCCCAAAGGTTTTCACAGCTATTACTCTGAACAGTGTCAGTTCAGCAGCTTCCAGTTCCTCAAGGTTCCTTCAATATTCAACATTTTCCTGGCCAACCAACCTGACTCAACCTGTTTGCTTTAAGAAAGCTGATCTTGTTTTCTTTCTTCTTAAAATGTTTCATTAATGAGGCTCTTGCTGCTAACCTCCTTGACTAGGAAGAGATTGAATGGAATTTATGCATCAAACTGCCATTCCACAGATGGTCCTCATCGGGTTGTATTTTTCATTATCTCAAGTGTGGCTCCCACCTCCACAGGCCAGTTCATTAGCAGTGAAAAACGATCGCAGGCAGACCCACATGGTCGGTCACACACACTGAGATACACATGCACGTACGCACAGACACACACAGACGTAAGAGTGCATGCTCGCACCCACACACACACACACACACACACACACAAAGGGGGAGTTAGTCTGAGTTGGGGCTGGAGGATGAGGCTTGATATCCCCTGCCTCTTTGAACCAACAATGGTCGTTTGACAACCCTCTCCATTTTCTCAAAACAACAGAACCGATTCCCTCAGGCTATAACAGGTTAAAGCTTGCGAGGTACAACATAATCACATGATGGAAAACAAGAACACCGTGCCACATACTGTGCTTTATATTGCACGCCATATAGAATGATTACATCCTTCTGCGAGCCTGCAAACCTATAGTTAAATCATAATCAGAGGCTTTGAAAACAGGCAGCCATTCCTGTAGGCCTAGAGCAGTACAAGGTTAAGTGAAACTGTCGTCCCTGAGGTATGATAGAACGTTGAGGGTTAGTCTCCAGGGCGGAATCAGTCTGTGATGCAGACAAATCAGCCTTTAGAGATTTCACATCCATAGTGATGGGAATTGAGGTGCTGGTACACTGGGGATGGTAGATAGATATATAGAAACGCAATGCTATAGACTGTCTGCTCTGAGGGAACTAGAGTTATTAACAGTGTAAAGTCTAGGGGGAATCTGTGTCACTCTGAACTTATCCATCCGTGGTATTGAGATGTAAAATGACTGTGGGTAATGAGTAATGTGAGATTTGACTGCAGACCAGAAATTAAATGAAATTGTAACTCTATACTTCAGTTTGGATGTAGGCCTATTCAACTGTAGTTAAACCTGTTTAAATGTAGGACATACTGTATGCACATGCACACACGCACGCACGCACGCACACACACACACACACAGAAGGTTCCCTGTTTTTTAATGTAGCATAGGGAGCAACAATTCATTTAGACTTTGAACTCATCACTTGATACTTGATGGGTGATATACTTTCCCAACATAAATATAAATAATGATTTATCTCCATGATAATGATGAATAGGCATTATCACTATTGTCCCCTGTGTGTGGCTGTATATTGGAACAACTGACAGCTGTGGGTGGGATGGCTCCCTGCACAGATGATTCATAGATCCCCCTGGTGAAGGAGACTACTGACATGTAACTGGATCCCACACCTGGCATCTAGTAGGGTGGACGTTGCCTCAACCTCAGCTGGGGCTGAGACTGGCCCCCAGCCTCAGCCCGGGCTTCAGCCTCTGCCTCAACCCCCAGCCCCAGCCCCAGCTCCCAGCTTCAGCCCTACTCTATCCTCCCAACTACAGCCACGACCTTATACCTCATCCCCAGCCTCAGGTGGCTAATCTGCCCACCGGCGTCTCGAGCCGAGGAGAGCACAGCTGCAGCACAACAGGCTGTTGTTACCGCTGAGTCGTCCCGGGCCGACAGCCATATGAAGTAATCGGGCTCTGTGCCAGTAGGAGAAGACAAAAGGAAGGAGGCAGTAGTTCAGACTCAGGGTGTGTCCCAAATGGCAATCTATCCCCTCTACAGGCTCTGGTCGAAAGTAGTGCACTATATAGGGAATAGGGTGGGGCCCTGGTCAAAAGTAGTGCACTATAAAGAGAATAGGGTGCCATTTGGGACGCCCCCTGACTCAGAGCTATGGAACAACTGACCTACAAACCTGTCTGTCTTCTCTCCGCAAATAAATATCCACCACAAATTATTTTCATCTGTTTATTAGTTATTATAGTACTGGTAATAGTTGCTTACTCTGCATATTAATTGAGACACAACATTAGGTGCATTATGTCATGGGTGCAATAATAGCATACTGTAACGGCTAGAATGAATAGCTGCATTAATCTTTGGTTTATTATTGCTGAGCTGTGTGGTTGGTAGGTCAGATCATGGCAGCAGATGTCTCTCCTGAGGGAGAACATAGCATGTGTTTAGTGGTTGAGAGTCTGGGTCTGGGTCTGGCTCAGACCTGGGTTCAATTAGTATTTGGTTTCTATCAAATGCTTTGAGCGTTTGATTGAGCCTGTCTGGAGTGCCAGATAGGCAAGGTTTGCATGTTTGGAACTACCCCGTTGGTTCAGTTGCGCCACGCCAGCTCAATCAAGTGCAGCTAAAACATTGAAAGAAAACAAATACTATTTGAACCCAGGTCTTCTAGATCATAGAGCAGTCACAGAACCCTGCCTGTTGTGTGGAAACTTTACCATTGTCTGACAAAAGAAGGGGGGAAACGAGGAACACATTGAAGGGTTTTTAGAGACACTGTGTGTGCAGGAAATCGAATTAGAGTCACTGAATACCGTGAATGCATTAGATTAAAAAGGAGTTAATTAGTGCTAATTAAAATGTGATAGAAATAGTTTCCCATTCAGTAAGTTTTAAACAAATAAACTCAAAATTAGGTCTACATTGTGTTCGATTTTTATTTTTTTAAGCAATAGCATTTCATTATTGTAGATTTCTTCTTTATTTAGTTCATTATATTTACTCTCCAACCTGGTTAGAAATAGTTTGAACTATAGTCATGTGGAATGGTTGTTGTTGAACATACTGAGGTATGTGCCAGCTCCGAGACTAAGTAGCATGTCAAATGGAAATCCTGTCAGTCAATTTAGTGCAGCCAGGTAACACAAAGCAGCTCCCTGTTCTGAATGGCACCTGTCAAACCCCCATTACACCTGGACGTCATTGGGTGGTTGGTAAAGGATTACGTCTCTACATGAGGTCACAACCTTTATAACCCCAAACAGGAACGAGGTGAGAAATTGAATCAGTTCTGGGATGTTTTTGGACCTTTCTGGATGAGGTAGAACACGTGTTGAGCAGGTGGACGTTATGATAAAAGTCTGTCTGAAAGGTGAGGAGGTCACCAGGAGTTTTCCACTGATCTATATGGTTCTGTTATCTCCATGATTCAAAGGCTGTTTCTACAACATGGCAGGTTTATGGAGAGTTTACCTTGGCCTCTGTAGTTAGGTATGCTTCTTCACAAAAATCACATCGCTCTTGCGTACTCAGACTTGCAGACAGGCTCTGCAGACGGGCTCTGACTTATATAAAGGTTTGAGTGTCTAAAGAATGGTGCCCTTTGTTAAAGTCAACTTAACTCATGGAAGGACCCGCCCCGGTCAGACCTGGGTTCAAATAGTATTTGAAATCTTTCAAATACTTTCAGTGTTTACTTTAGCATTTTCTATTGTTTCCATTGCAACAGGCAAGCTCAATCAAGTACAGCTATACAGTGTTGAACCAAGGTCTTGTCTAGACTCGGTTTCAACCATACACAAGGTCTTTCCCTGAAAATCTACTTTAAGACTTGAAGGATAGCACAGGTCATTGATCCCTTTCTCCCCTGTCAACATCATGACATTGGAACAACTAAAAGGTATGAGACTGCAGACTGCAGGATTTCATGTCTCTTTCCAAGCATTCGCCTCCTACCCCTCTCCGCTGGTGTTTGTGTAATTCAGTAGCCTCTAAGAGAATTATTCTGCTCTAACAAGCCAAAATCTCACCCTATTACCTATAGTGCACTACATTTGGCCAGCGCCTCTGAGAGGCTTCTAGTTCTAACAGGCTTTTTCCATGTTTTGACAGTGTCCTAAACGTCACCCTATTCCTAAGGCCTAGGCTCTGGCCAAAAGATCTGCACTGCTCTGGCCAAAATGAGTTCACTATATAGGGAAGAGGGTGCCATTTCAGACACGCACGTAAGATCCAAAGATAGCCTTATTTCTGAGTAATTCGGAATACTGTAACTAGGACACATACGAAAGCCATATGTCCCAGCGAAAAAGACACTCCCCCTTGGTTTATTTTATGTATCGTTCGTCATGGTGCCTTGTTGGGTACAGTACGCCCGCTCATTCGCTGTACCTCTGTGTATCCATCCACACTGTTGCCATGGCGAGGAACGAGGAACTGGAATAGTCTGGCATCCATTGCATCCTGACTCTCTCTGTGAGTCTATTCAACACACATTAAACACAGTCATGGTGTATGACTGGTCTAGCTCAGTTGACCTCTACGCCCCTATGGGTATCTACCAGGGTGAGGCAAATAATTGCCCTACTGTTTTTATGGCCATCTTGTGGATGGAGTTTTATACCCATTGCTGGCTCAGTGATATGTGGACAAAGATGAAGATTAAATACCAGGGTAGACTGATTTTAATTCAGTCAAATCAGGAAGTGAACAATTCCAAACCAAGACAACAGAACATACATGAGAACTCCTTCACATGCCTGACACCCTCCTGTATTGTCATGTAAAATATGGCATGGATAATAACTTATTTGTTGCCAATCTGCCTCGATTTGTAGCTTTATTTATTCATTATTAATGCTATAAGGCTAATCATCCCACTGTGCCTAATGCTAGCGTATAAAGGCCTTTAAGTTTGCTACTGGGTTTTCTTCCTCAACAAAGCTATAGATTTCCTCTCTCCTTAATAACATCTTTGTTATTCTATAATTGACCATCATTAAAGCTTTCCTAAGGGGTTTATAGATTCTGTCTCAGGGTAGATGTTGATGTTGTTTACTCAGCTAACTGAATGCCTGTTGTGGTCGATGCTTTTGCGAGAGAGAGAGCAAGAGCAAGCGAGAGAGAGACTAAGGAACAAGTCCTGTTGCAAAGATTAAACACTGTAAACACAATTAACCAAGTACATTGGTTTCTTAAATAAACACATTTATTGTAATTAAACAAGCAAAATACCTTTCTGCAGGAGACTTCTTTGTGTTTCAGTGTATTTTCCCCGCCTTCTGCATAGCACTGCATCATAAAATGAAAATGCCAAAAACAAGTTATGAATTTTAATTATACTGTATCTGCTTCTACACAAGAAAGCCAAAACTAATATTGGTGGCATGTTCAGAGATAACACTGTGTAGTAACTTGCATAAGGCAAGGTAATGCAAGTGCATAGCCATAATTCACAACGATATCTTTCCACTCTTGGCAAAGGGTATGGTACCAGTAATTCTTCTATGAGGGGAAAGTCTAATTTTGGTGGCAGGCACAATGACCATCAATCAAGTATTTCCAATATTCATTTCATGATACATTTCTCATCTTATTTTACAGATCTCCAGAGTGGAAATCCCAGAACATTAACCCTCATAAAATCAAATCTACTATATGTGTGTGTATGCTCTGTAGAGGATATCTTTGCACAAGCCATCTTCCTTTTGGGCCAATTTGTCAAGATGACGCAATGTGTGTGGTGCTTGACTGAGCTGACTTTGTACTTTAGGTCCATCTCTTGGCACTTTGATAATGGCCGCACCTACATGTGGTTTTGGTGCAGCTGTGTGCTATTGGCTGTTGAAGTGACATGGTGATGGATGTCAGGACAGGATCACGGTCTGACATATCTCAGGCGGTTGGTCGAACACACAGGCTTCTCAGCTCTCTGACCCTCTGGCAAACTTTGAACTCTTCACTCCTCAAGGTTGACATGATCACACACAGCAGGTAAATACGGTCCGCTGCCTCCTTCGGCCACAAGGCTGGGTTAAAGGACTATTGTGAGGTCAGTCCCCAGGGGTCAAGTTTTCTGAAATGTTATGTAGACTTCACCCTATAAGCATGCACGCACACACACGCACACACACGCACAGACGCGCACACACACACACTTGATCTGATTTAAATGTTCTAAAAGGCTGTCCTATAAACCCCAAAACAACTCAGGGGATATGGGGATAGAGCGGCCAGTGTGACATACTATTTGTGGTTCCTGGAATGCATGCAAATGACACATGTGCTTGCTGATGTAGTACTGTGTGTGTTGTGTGATGGAGGGGGATGTTAAATGACAGGGCTGTAACACCAACATAAACTTTACCTTGGTTTGTCTGCTCCCTTCACTTAGAAGGTTACCTCACATGATGGTCTACAGCAGAGAAGTAAAACAGAGAAAAGGAGTCGGATATTGGTATCTCTCGCCACAAATGGAACTTCCACAAAGGAGTTTGATGCTATGGACTTTCTCTTGTGTTCTTCATACAGTGTTGCTATGAATGTCTCATCTAAAGATTCACAATTGTGGAAGTTCCATTTAAATTAAATTAATTCATGAATTTGATGAATTTGATGAAGATAAAGTCTCAAAGTAGCGATTACTGTAAGTGGCCAACTGTCAATGTGATGACACAATGATTATGCACGTAGTTGAATGGAAAAACGATATCCTTATTGTAACGACCTACTGTAGCCTACTTCAGCCGTTGCAGTCTCTTACCTCTCTCTCACTTTGTCACCCCTCCTTGGGTGCTTCTGCTCCTCAAGACTGACTGTATGTTGGAAACGATTAGCCATTCACTCACCCCTCGCTGTCGGTGGAAGGCACATCCTGCACTGTAAAGTTTTGGGCAAAAGTGCAATTTTCTTTCTCAAGGTGCTACACACGAAACAAAACGGATACTTCAAACTGTCTATCGAAGCCCTGTGCGCATTTCTGTCTACGGATTTTACATCGGAATTTCTTGTAACTATTTTATTCTTTGGGGAGTTTGTCATTATAGGACTGTACAACTATGGAGTTATGCGCTGCGTGAGGAGTGGCATTGAGGAGACACCAAAGCCATGGTAAAATGGGATACAGTGAGTCTGGCTCTAAATAAAAGTTACAAGAAATTCTAAGGTGAGATGTTTAACTTTTTCATTTCGGTTCAGGTCATACCATGTTTGATGTGGGTAAAGATGCGTTCATACAGTGTGCACTAATTTCGCGCATAGTCTATCCATTTTCTCTACTGTGAAGTATTTTGTCAGAGATCACCTTTTCATTTGTGTTTGGGTACTACTGAAATAGGCCTATAATGAATCTGTAACCCTCGACCAGCTCCAGTGATAGGAACACTTTGTGGTGGATGGATGCGCAGCTGAAGATGGACCGTCCCGCCACGTTCATATTGATTATGTCGGTGCTGATGGTGCCAGTTACAAGTCTCCCCTGCCCGCGCCCGTGTACGTGCCCTCAGGCCACAGAGGTGCACTGCACGTTCCGTTCCCTGCTCACGGTGCCCGCCGGCATACCCAGACAAGTGGAGCGCATGAACCTGGGGTAAGCCTGGTGGATTGGCTTTATTCAATGACCCGCAATGAGACCATAGGCCTAAAAAACAGGCATCATACACAATAACTTATACCTTTAGACCTACACTATGTGTAAAATGTGAAATTAATAAAAGTATAAGATTTGTATTTATGCATGTGCATTGTAGGTCAATAAAAATAAACAATAAGCAATCAAATATTCACTTTTCATTAGAGGCCTTTAGAATTGTTTACAGTTCAGTACTTATTCAAATGTGCTGAGCATGTGACTGAAATTAATCTCTCTGCAACTCACAAGTAAATATGCATAATGCAATATGCCTACAGTAAAGTCTGATCTAATCTTATTATATGCTTATTGTATACCCCATGCTTTTTAATGAGTCATTTCACATATGAGCTTTAGCCATATCTTAAAAAGAACAGAAAGGCCCACCCACTTTATATATTCCCAACTACCACCTTTATTGACAACGTTTTGATCCCAAGGTCTTAAGTTCCATCAGGTTTTTCACCATTTCTTCTTATATAGTCAGAAATGAAGGCACTTTGCTCCACAAAGAACAGGTCAAGTAAGTTAATAGTCAGTCATGAATTGCTTGTGTCGCTGTTGTTTCCTATAGGTTTAACACCATACACCGTGTGACTCAGACCTCTCTGGCTGGGCTGAGGAAGCTGGAGCTTCTGATGATGCATGGGAATGATCTCCACAACATTCCTAACGGGGCCTTTAGGGATCTCATGTCCTTACAGGTACAGTAATAAACAGGAAATGTTGATTAGCATGAAATATCACCTCAGTACCGTATAATAGGATATACAGTATAGAGTTTCCCAAACTCGGTCCTGCACCCTGGGGCCACCCTGGGTGCACGTTTTGGTTTTTGCCCTAGCACTACACAGCTGATTCAAATAATCAAAGCTTGATGATGAGTTGGTTATTTGAATCAGCTGTGTAGTGCTAGGGCAAAAACCAAAACGTGCACCCACGGGGGGTCCCAGGACCAAGTTTGGGAAACCCTGCTCTATTCTATTAGAATGATAACTCACTCACCTCTGGTGTTCTTCCCCTCAGATGCTGAAGATTAGCTATAACAAACTGAAGGAGATCAACAGACACACTCTCCATGGTCTGTGGTCTCTGACCAGACTACACCTGGACCACAACCGTCTGGAGTTCATTCATCCAGACACCTTCCAGGGCCTCACCTCCCTACGCCTCGTACAGCTGGAGGGGAACAGACTGCAGCAGCTCCACCCTCTACCTTTTCCACCTTCTCCATGATGGGACACTTCCACGTCTCCACCCTCAGGTGAAGTCTAGCATGATGAACTAACTACAGTACCCATAATTCTTTGGACAATATCTGGTTTTATCTTAGTATCGGGCACTTTCTCAATTCAGCTTTCCTCTATTCTTTGCATCCTCTCTCCTTACCGCCTTCTCAAAACCCATTGGAGAAGAAGGTCAGAGGGGCGGGACCTTATATATTCTCTAATGCAGTTGAAAATGAGGCAAGGAAATAGGATGTGAGGATTCACGGAAAGAGGAATTGAGATGGAGCCAAGATGTTCCTGAAGCTAATGTTATAATGTCCCTCCTGTCTCCTTATCGATAAATCAGGCACCTGTACCTGTCGGAGAACAGGCTGACCTCACTGCCCCAGAAGCTGCTGGGAGGAATGCCCCAGCTGGAGAACCTCTTCCTGCATGGGAACCCCTGGACATGTGACTGCAGGATGAAGTGGTTCCCCGACTGGGACAAAAACTCACCAGGTAATGTATTTTATTTACTAGCTACTCAGTGAATGTACGTATTCATCAGTGATGACAGATACAATTGGATCAATGCTCGAAGCATAATGCAGCTGTCATTTTACACATTTGTGCCTTGAAAATGTATGTCCAAAACTCGGAATAATGATGTTAATGTTCCTTCTCGTGTTCCTTTCTTCATAGGTGTGCTGAAGTGTAAAAAGGACAGGGCCTACCCAGGAGGTCAGCTCTGCCCTGTGTGTTCCTCCCCAAATAATTTACGAATGAAAGAAGTCCTGGGCCTGGACAACCTGGTCTGCTCCAGCCCCGTTATCACCTCCCCTGATCGACCTACGACCCCAGAGGACACAGAGACAGAGGTCATGACCCTGGAGGAGTTCAAGGGGCCGTTTGGCAACATTACCCTAGGCCTGACGGACGAGCATGGGAACAAAGTGGATCTGGAGTGCAGCGTCGGGGAGCCCCGCAGGGAGTCGTCTAAGGTCAGCTGGGAGCAGGTCAACCCTCTGCAGCTGGCCTCTAATGTGAGTGTCTCCGTGGATCTGGAGTGTCCCATCAACAGGGACAATTATGAGAGACTCTGGAGGCTGATCGCCTACTATAGCGACACGCCCGCTCACCTGCAGAGAGAGATCATGCTGTCTAAGGAGCCAGTGTCCAGCTACAGGTAGGCTGGATTAAGAAACCGCTTTGTAACTGATCATTATGGGCCAAATTCTAACTTCTACTTGAGTAACATTTTGCTTAGTCATGCATTGACATCAATGCAAGTGAACATTTGTGGAAGCTAGGATTTGCCCCTATGTGATTTATTATGTGATTTAATATGTTCATTTCAGAGTGGTCCTCAATACAGAGCAGGGGTGTCAAACTCATTTTCCCCACGGGCCGCATTCGGTCTTCACCGAGGTCTGGAGGGCCGCACTTAACATGTATTATATTTCCTCGCCATCAAAATGTGCAAAAAAAATTGTCTTCACTCTATTTTTCAATGCTCCCTGACTGTCTAGCTTTCGTTTCCATGACTGTTAGCTAGCTGGACAGAGTGACGTGACTGTAAGTGTAGGTACATTATCATTTCTACACAGTCTGGATTTGGTTTTAGTCATTTCAATGTTGATTGAGATCGTTTTACCCACAAAAATAAAAATGTTAATAATAATCAAACCACCCCGGATTGAATGGGCCTTGAGTTCAACACATGATATAGAGCATCTAATTTCATATTATTATGTTATGTTTTGTTATGTTATCTTATGTTATGTGTTATATCTTTCTAATAAACTCAAACTTCTTGACCTCCAGGTACAGGCAGGACCTGGAGAGAGACGCGCTGTACTATACAGGGGTCAAGGCTGACATGGTAGCTCAACCATCCTGGCTGATGCAGAGCTCTGTGGACCTGCAGCTGAACAGGCCCCAGTCCACTGGGAAGAGCGTCAAGCTGATCCTCAGCACCCGCCTCACACAGACCGTGGAGCCCGAGCTGGAGCGCAGACACCGCAGGACATGGGTCATGATAGAGAACACAAACACTACCAGGACGGTGCTGAGTGTTGTAGTGGGCAGCCCTGCTGTAATGGACTGTAACGTGTTGAGCTCAGGAGACACGGTGGTTCGCTGGATGCTGCCAGACGGGAACCAGCTGGAGGCACCGTACAGCAGCCCAGACAATAGGGTGTCAGTGTCGAGCACCGGTAGGTTGGATATTAAAGCTGTAGGACACTCAGACTCAGGGATATATTACTGTATCGCCCAGGTCTCTGATGACCTCAGTGTCCTCCCTTTCCGCCTGGCGGTCGAGGAGTCCTCCAGTCCTCCCCCTCTTGGAGGGGATGAGACGGCGCCTACCCCCGTAGAGGGGTTCACCGGTGTCCCTCTCACCCTGAACTGTGTCATGTCTGGCTCTCCTGACCCTGAGATTAACTGGATCCTTCCTGACAGCAACATAGTGAGTCACAGAGCCAACTCTTCTAGAGCTCTGGTGTATTCCAACGGAACTCTGAGAGTCTCAGAGAGTCGACTGACAGACAGTGGATATTATAAGTGTGTGGCGATGAACCAGCATGGTGTATATTCCCTAGCTACTAAGGTGACTCTCACCAGACAGTTAGGAGCAGAGATACGACCACTGAGGAGAATGAGGCCACAGTCTGCTTCAGGGGTCAACACCAGGGTCAAAGCCCCCATGGAGGACACCGAGGAGGCATCAGGGGACGATGAGGACACACAGGAGGAAGTCCCCTCCTCGTCTTCCTCGTCTTCCTCGTCTTCCTCCTCCTCCTCATCCCCGAGCCGTGTGGAGCTCATGAATCGGCGGAGAGGTCAAAGTTCAAACAGGGGTGGTGGACATCCATTTAGAAACACATGGAGACGACCTGCTGTACCTAGAAAACCAACCACGGCAGGGACAAATTATAAAGACAAGAAAAACACAGTGGAGACGAGAAGGAGGATTAACGTGGCAAACAAAAATATAGACCCAGAGAAGTGGGCGGACATTTTGGCCAAAATCCGTGACAAGAACGGACAGGGTAACACTAACATAACACCCAGCTCAACTCACCTCACCACAAAGAAGAAGCAGGAGTCAACGACAACAGCCAAAGCTAAGCAGACAGAGTCTCTGGACAACATAGAGGGATCAACAGTAGACCTACATGAGGAAGAGGAGGAGGAGCTAAACACACCCACTACTATACCGCATACACCCACTCGACACACTACTTACACCACAGACTCAGACGCCGATACAGCCACAAATCGTGCACATTTCACGCAGCCGGTCACAGAGCCTGTCACATCTGTTCCCCAGCAGCTCAGTAACACTGTCACACACACAGAGGCGCAAGGCAGGCACACAGTCGGACACACACACTCCCAGACCCTGGGCCAGCTGCATATGAACGTCTGGACCAGTTCTTCATACGACGATTCTTTACAAGGAGAAAATCAAAGCACCACCACCACCGCTATGACTACAGATGGTGATACGGTTACAAAGTCTGATATCTCACCCACGTCTGAGGATAATCAGGGGGCGGAAGACGCTAACGAACCCAGTGTTGTTAACAGCTATAATGAAGGAGGTGAAGCATATTTAGACAGAGCTGAACTTGACCCATCAATCACCACCACCACAGTTAGAGGGGACTCTGAATCGGAAACAGAGAGAGATGAATTTGATCACTCTTTCACTGAGACTGAGAGCACAACAGCTAAACTAGACACACATACTCAGCTAAAGCAGCATATAACGTCTAATATAACCCATCTTCCACTCACCACACCCTCTCCCACAACCGAGCTCACTTCAGCTGTGAATATGAGGAAGGAAACTCCAGGTGAGGTGTATACTCGACTCAGAAACCAGAACTCCAGGAGGAGGAATGGGGGTGGGGGCAGGAGAAGACTGGCCCAATACAGGTAGAAAGAAGCCAAAGCCTGAGAATCCATTGAGAAGTGATTTTACATCTACAGCCATACCTAAGTACACCCTCCCAACAACTACCAAGGCAACCACTGCCACATGGACTAAAATAGAAACATCCGACAAGTCCAAAAGCATGACGGCCAGGTTTAATACCGCAGTTCCATCGACGGGAAGCCAAGCAACGTCATCAGGCAGAGTGAGTCACCAAGAGAACACAGGAGTCTCTTTATACGACGACAGGATTGACCCTTCAGTGAAACCTACAACACGCTCCAAGACAAAGGACACCCTTTCACCACACGCCAACCCACTGTCCAGGAGCACAACTGCCCCAACGGCGTCTCCTACAACCTCTATAACAGAAACATATAAACAAACATCCCAGAACAGCCATCACATAACAGCCCCAGCCCCAGAAGGAGCCTCTCAGACTCCAAACACTCAGAGCCCAGTCCCAGAGCGCTCGAATGTGCCCACAGCAGCCAGTCAGGGGAAATGTACAAGCATCCCCATTCCTGCAGTTCCTGCAGAGACAACACAAAGGGGAGGCAGCGTTACTGTAGACCTTCGCCCTGTTCCAAGTCCTGACAAGTCCCCGGAGAATCCCCACACTCGACCGGGAGTGCTACCAGATGGACAGCTCAACACACCAGACTATCGAGATACAACTGGTACTACTGAGGTTAAAAAGGTGCCGGTCAAAGAGATTGACAGCGTGTCTCCATCTATCCGCCATGAAATAACCAGAGCACACGGCACAACACACGCCCCGGGTACCTCAACAAAAGAGTCCTTTCATGAGGAGGCAGGACATGAGAGGGCTCGGGTTAGCACCACTGAAAGGCTGGTGACATCTGAAAGCTCTTATCACGGATCTGGTCCCGCTAAAACAGTCACTGTTAAGCCCGGAACAATCTTTGATGGGCGCTATAACATCAGAGAAAGCACTTCCACCACAGGCAAAGACCGAACACCAGTGGAAAATGTTGCAGTTTCTGTTGCTGCTAATACAACAAAGGATGTTACTCCAACTATGACACCTGTCACCTCCACATCAGTTAGGACATCCGTAGTATTCCCCTCTAGGGTGAGGCCTCAGATCCCTGTACTAAACACTCCATCCACTAGGGTCAGGACCCAACCTTCATCCAGAACAGTGGAGGCTCCCTCCAACTCCAACCACATCCCAGACAGTCACAGAGAGAGAGTCCTCATCTCTCAACCCGACCAGAGGAACAACCCTATCCTCAACAGAGGAGACTCCATCCTAATCACCAGATCTGACCCCAACAGACCACCACCCGACTCCCACACCACTACTAAACTAGAGTCAACTGACATCAAGCCTGATCCAGTCACCGGTGTTAAACCAACCACCACAGAACCCAGAACACCCCACAGGACAGTCACAAACACAAACACCCAGACGGTTAAACAGACGACCACTACAACCACTCTCGCTCCCACCACCACAAAGCGCATTTCTCAGACTTCATCAGTGTCTTCATCGAGGCCTCAGAGTCCGTCCAGGGGGGGCCAGAGGACAGAGACCCCCACCCAGACACAAGGGGTATCAGGTGGGGTGTCGGGAGGGGGTCAGAGATCCTCCGTAGCAGGGCCTGATGTAAGAGGGAAGCCAAAGATCACCAATGTGGATGTGCAGACAGTGACAGTGAATGCAGAGATGGATGCACAGCTACCCTGTGTGGCTGTAGGGGAGCCCAAACCCTTCCTCTCCTGGACTAGAGTCTCCACTGGTATGTATAACAGTACTTCCTTTTCTGTTCTCCTCTCATCATAGAAGATCCTCCTTCACCCTCTGTTACAAAATCATACAACTGTATGTAAGCCTGTTAATGTAAGAAAAAAGGAGAACCCTATTTGTAACGATATAAGCTATGCTCCATTCCTATGTGTTTCAACAGACAACATGTCTTTAAACGTATATTATTTTCATTCATGCAGGAGCCACAGTAGCCCAGAACACTCGGGTCCAGAGGTTCGAGGTGCATCTCAACGGCACGTTTATCATCCGTAACACCCAGCCCCAGGACCGAGGCCAGTACCTCTGTATGGTCCAGAACCAGTACGGCGTGGACAAGATGGTGGTCACCCTGATGGTTCTGGCCCAGCATCCCAGAGTGCTCCAGCCGCGCTTCCGCGATGCCACCGTGTACCACGGAGACGGCATCGATCTGGAGTGCCAGGTACAGGGACACCCCATGCCGCGGGTCACCTGGGTGCTGCCTGACAGGGTCCACCTCGCTGCCCCCCCTGCCCAGGGCCCTGCCAACCCAGCCAGTGGCCCCCAGCCCGGCCCTCAGTCTGGCCCCAAGCGCGTGACCCTCCTCAGTAACGGTACTCTCCGAATAACCCAGGCTAGCTACATAGACAGAGGGATCTATAAATGTATCGGCAGCAGCGCAGCGGGGGCCGATACAGTTTCTGTCCGTCTCCATGTGGCAGCCTTGCCTCCAGTCATCCAACAACCTCGCTATGAGAACATGTCCCTCCCCGAGGGCAGCACAGCCTACATCCACTGCACCGCCAAAGGAGCCCCTACGCCCATCATCCGCTGGTCCACGCCCGACGGAGTCCAGCTTCTCGCCACACAGTTTGTCAACGGACGTAATTTCTTTGTCTTCCCCAACGGGACCCTGTACGTCCGTGGGCTAGGCCAAGACGACGCGGGGAGATATGAGTGTGTGGCCAGTAATGCGGTAGGAGCCTCCAGGAGAACCAGTATTCTGACAGTACTGAGGCTCCCATCCTCCACCAAGGCCAGGATTACCTCCTCGTCTCCCCAGAGGACTGACGTGGTCTATGGGGGGCTGTTGAGGCTCGACTGCATCGCCACAGGAAAGCCAGAGCCCAGGATCGTCTGGAGGACTCCCTCTAAGAAACTAGTGGATTCCCAGTACAGGTATGCATTTCTGGCATCTTTTTCACTCACTGTCTAATATGCCCTTCAGACCGTTGTCTATATGTATAGTGCCTTCAGAAAGTATTCATACCTTTGACTTTTTCCACATTTTGTTGTGTTACAGCCTGAATTTAAAATTGATTAAATTGAGATTTTGTGTCACTGGCCTACACACAATACCCCATTATCTCAAAGTGGAATTATGTTTTTAGAAATCTTTACAAATTGATTAAAAATGAAACGCTGAAGTATTCAACCCCTTTGTTATTGCAAGCCTAAATAAGTTCAGGAGTAAAAATGTGCTTAACAAGTCACATATGTTCCATGGACTGTGTGCAATAATAGTGTTTAACATGATTTTTGAATGACTACCCCATCTTTGTACCCCACAAATATAATTATCTGTAAGGTCCCTCAGTCGAGCAATGAATTTCAAACACGGATTCAATCACAAAGACCAGGGAGGTTATCCAATGCCTCGCAAAAAAAGGCATCTATTGGTAGATGGGTAAACATTTAAAAGCAGACATTGAATATCCCTTTGAGCATGGTGAAGTTATTAATTATACTTTGGATGTTGTATCAATACACCCATTCACTACAAAGATACAGGCATCCTTCCTGCCAGAGAGGAAGGAAACCGCTCAGGGATTTCACCACGAGGCCAATGGTGACTTTAAAACAGTTACAGAGTTTAATGGCTGTGATAGGAGAAAACTGAGGATGGATCAACAACATTGTAGTTACTCCACAATAGTAACCTAAATGACAGAGTGAAAAGAAGGAAGCCTGTATAGAATTAAAATATTCCAAAACATGCATTCTGTTTGCAATAAGGCAGTAAAGTAAAACTAAAAAATGTGGCAAAGAAATTAACTTTTGTCCTGGATACAAAGCGTTGTGTTTGGGGCAAATCCAACACAACACATCACTGAGTACCACTCTTCATATTGTCAAGCAGACTGGATTTTTTAGGTGGCTGCATCATGTTATGGGTATGCTTGTCATTGGCAAGGGAGTTTTTTTTGGATAAAAAGAAACGGAATAGAGCTAAGCACAGGCAAAATCCTAAAGGAAAACCTGGTTCAGTCTGCTTTCCAACAGACACTGGGAGTCAAGTTCACCTTTCAGTAGGACAATAACCTAAAACACAAGGCCAAATATACACTGGAGTTGCTTACCAAGACAACATTGAATGTTCCTGAGTGACTTAGTTACAGTTTTGACTTAAATCGGCTTGAACATCTATGGCAAGACTTGAAAATGTCTGTCTAGCAATGATCAACAACCAACTTGACAGACTTTTTAAAATAATAATGTGCAAATATTGTATAATCCAGGTGTGCAAAACTCTTAGAGACTTACCCAGAAAGACTCACAGCTGTAATCGCTGCCAAAGGTGATTCTAACATGTATTGACTCAAAGGTGTGAATAGATATTTCTGTATTTCATTTTCAATATATTATCAAACATTTCTAAAAACCTATTTTCACTTTGTCATTATGGTGTATCGTGTGTAGATGAGTGAGAAAAATATATATTTAATCCATTTTGAATTCAGGCTGTAACAACAAAATGTGGAATAAGTCAAGGGGTATGAATACTTTCTGAAGGCACTGTATATCAACTATCATCATAAGATGTTATCATGAATGAGAAGGTTTACTGTGAAATCATACAGGCACATTTTCTTTTCCCTAAAGGTTAGCTGAAAAACCATAAAAGAAAGACCTAAGATGGTTCCTATTCACAAACAATAACAACTTGTTTTTGTTGGGGGGGGTTTTCAGCTTCGACCCCAGGATAAAGGTGTTCACCAACGGTTCTCTGGCCATCCAGGCCATGACAGAGAAAGACGATGGGGACTACCTGTGTGTGGCCCGAAACAAGATGGGGGACGACTACATGCTACTGAGGGTTAACGTGCTGACCAAGCCGGCCAAGATTGAGCAGAAGCAGCTGCTGGCCAGTCAGAAGGTCTGTCTTTTGTCTTAGTTTTCTTTATGTAAATAATGGGAGCGTCCCAAATGGCACCCTATTCCCTGTATAGTGCACTACTTTTGACCAGAGCCCTATGGGCCTTTGTCAAAAATAGTGCACTATATAGGGGTTAGGGTGCCATATGGGGCACAACCGTGGTGTTTTTAATGTGATGTTTTAATGTGTTATGTCATGCATATTTTTCGGTTGATTTTCTGTCTAATATAATAATAATAATAAAAAATTAATTGTAAAGTGGTTGTCCCACTGGCTATCATAAGGTGAATGCACCAATTTGTAAGTCGCTCTGGATAAGAGCATCTGCTAAATGACGTAAATGTAAATGTAATGTACGATTGGATAAATAATACATCTTTTTGAATTGGCATTTGAAGGTGATGTATGGAGGAGACCTGAAGGTGGATTGTGTAGCATCTGGCCTCCCCAACCCTGAGATCCGCTGGGCTCTGCCGGACGGCACCATGATCAACACACTCAAACAGACGGATAGTAGGGTTAGAGGTGGGCGCATCCGCAGGTACATGGTGTTTGTTGAATCACATCAACTTTACACATACCGTAATATGTTATTGAATCACATTAACTGCACAGTCGATAAGAATAATAACACTATTTTCAAACAGTCACCCAACCCCTCCCACCCCCCAGATATGTGGTGTTCGACAACGGGACGCTATACGCCAACGACGTGGGGATGAGAGAGGAAGGAGACTATACCTGCTACGCTGAGAACCAGATAGGGAAGGATGAGATGAAGGTTCACGTCAAGGTCGTGGCGGACCCTCCGATCATCAGAGACAAAACTCAAAGCCCTGAAGTCATCAGGGTTCTCTATGGGGAGACCGTGTCACTGAAGTGCACCTCCAAGGGAGAGCCGACCCCAGTCATCACATGGCTCTCCCCTACTAACCGGGCCATTGCCTCCTCCTCCGATAAGTACCAGGTCCATAATGATGGTACATTAGTGGTCCAGAAGGCTCAACGCTTTGATGCTGGTAACTACACCTGCACATCTAGAAACAGTGCCGGCCAGGACCACAAAGTCACCAGGGTGGACGTCCTTGTGACGCCGCCAACCATAAACGGACTGAGAGGTATGGTCAACACTAGAGTGACGGCTATAAGGGACCAGCGCACCATGCTGGCCTGCGAGGCCGTGGGGACACCCATCCCCCGGGTTACGTGGGTATTACCAGAGAACATCATCCTCCCGGCGCCGTACTACGGCAGCAGAATGACGGTGCATCGTAATGGTACATTGGATATACGTTCGCCGAAGGGGACCGACTCGGCTCAGCTGACCTGCATTGCACGCAATGAGGGTGGGGAGGCCAGGCTGATGGTCCACCTGGAGGTTAGAGAGATGGTAGAGAGGCCGCAGCTCAGAGGACCCAAAACAGAGAGCCTCTCTCTAACGGTGGGCGGTACCATGACCCTGAACTGCTCCTTTGAAGGAGGCCCAGCACCCCCAACGGTAACATGGATCCTCCCTAATGGTTCCCCCCTCATGAGCGGTGCCCAGTTGTCCAAGTTCTTCCACCGACCTGACGGCTCCTTGGTCATCACTAACCCCTCTGTCTCTGAGAGTGGTATGTACCGCTGCCTGGTGAGGAATGTAGCCGGGTTAGTGGAACGTACCATTACTCTAGCCCCGGAGAGGAAACCAGAGATCAATAACCGCTACAACTCCCCCATCAGTATTATGAATGGGGAGAGCCTCCAACTCCACTGTCTCTCCACGGGGGACCCCCTCCGGCTGACTTGGACCCTGCCCAGTGGGGTGGTCCTGGGGCGGCCACAGAGAGCCGGTCGCTACGCTGTCCTGGCCAATGGAACGCTCGCCATCCAGCAGGCGTCCGTCTACGACCGCGGCTCCTACGTCTGCCGAGCGGCCAACGAGTACGGCAGCGCCCTGCTCTCCGTGCCTGTCATCATCATCGCGTACCTGCCTCGCATCACCAACGGCCCTCCTCCCGTGATGTACGCTCGCCGCGGCGTGGCGGTCCAGCTGAACTGTGTTGCCACAGGGATCCCCCGAGCTGAGATTGCCTGGGAGACGCCGGACAGGACGCGGCTAGTGGTCAGCGCCCAGCCACGCCTCTTTGGCAACAAGTACCTCCACCCACAAGGCTCTCTCATCATCCAGAACCCCACACAGAGAGACCAGGGCTTCTACAAATGCACCGCCAGGAACGTAATAGGGGTTGATACTAAAGTAACCTATCTACATGTGGTCTGATTAGCCTTAGACAAATAGGATTTTCATCATATGCCCAAGAAACTGCCAAAGGAGCTGAGCACAGCCAATGCTTTTCATCCATTCACATGATGTTGGAGAGACTTTTAATCACTGTCAATGCAAGTAAAGATACATTTTCGAATCGGTAGCTAAACAACCGTGCTACTGTGTATGCAGTATCTGTTCTGTATGTGTCCTGTGCCGTCATTCAAGCCCATGTTTCAGCTGCATTTCAAAAACCATTTTGTGACAAAGCCATTTTTCACTCATCAAAAAACACTTTGGTATGAAGGACTTTAATGGAGAGCAAAAACTGTAGTACTATTATTTGTAGCATTTATACGGACTGTATATGAGAGCATATTACTTTTCATGTAGGTTGCTTCTCTTTTCCATCTCCTGCGCTGACAATGACAATTTATGTCAAACTGTGTAGATAAGCATAGCTAAATATCTTTTTATGTTCGATCGATGAAAATATTCTAAATTATATGCTGTTGATACAGAAAATATCCAACATTGCTGAGATGAGGACGATTTCAGGGGCCTAAGCAACAATGGTTGGTGTAACAATTATGAATAACCATCCATATCATCTTACAACCATCCATATCATCTTACTATCTTAATCAAAAGTATTTTTAAGGACTTGTAACCCTGCTATTTACAGGAGCGACTCACACATTACCGTAACTGTGATTATTGTACATGCAATATGGTTTAGATCTGCTTGCAACCCTCATAAGTGTCAACATCAGCTCATCAAATAATACTAATATGTTTTAACATGTCCTCATTATTAAATTATTTGTCTTTAAAAGACTGATGTATAGGAATTGTAAAAATTTTGAATAAAGAGAAGCTCAAAATCCATCGTCATCTTGTAGAATATGATTTATATATTTTTTTAATTGTGGGGGGGGTTGATCAGCTTTAATATTGCAGATAGATTGTAACTTCCATCAATATAATTGTCTGCATCACTTCCAATCCCCCATATGTTTTTTTCCCCGCAAATATATATATATATATATATATACACATATACATACTTATATAAGTTTGAGAAAAGACTATGGATGCATCCCAAATAGGAAATAGGGTGCCATTTAGGATGCATCCATAGTCTATGGGCCCTGGTCAAAGTAATGCACTACAAAGGGTATAGGGTGCAATTTGGGACGGGGGTAAGAACTTCGAACTAGGTCAGCAGGACAGATTAGGGAGCCGTCTTCCAAGAGTAAACATTTTCAAACGTAGCTCTGGGAATTATTATACAGTCATGGTCCCTCTTTTGCTAAAAGGAGAACCACCTGGTTGTGTGGGGGAAATCCCCTATTAGTTCACTGGTTTCCCTCTGAAAGAATTACAGATTTAACTATACAGACTTTAATTGTAATCGGCTTTCATGATTTATGAAATCCACTCACAACTTGAATTGGTGCAGTACCACTGTGAGAGGGATGACATAGAACATGTGTTTCTTTGACTATTGATGGACCTGCTCTTCAGTAAATGGCCCGTACAATTGGCTGTTGAGCCCGAATAATAAATCTTCCCTCTTTTGTTTCAAATAATCAAAGAAATAAAGGCTTTAGCTATCTCTCACTGACCCAAGCCCAGGTCAAACACAGAGCAGAAACAACCTAGGGCCGCTGCTCACATCTTGGACACACCTGTGGTCCTGTCTCTGCCAGTAATATGGTGATGAAGTCGTCCATTTGCCATTACAGTACCTTATTGTCATCAGCACTAAGTACTGCAGTCTTGCCTTGTTTACAGTGTTTATATGACAATGTCTTTCCATCTCCACCTCCGCTCTGCCTTTAACATAGTTAACGTAATGCCCTAGAGAGAGAGAGAGAGAGAGAGAGAGAGAGAGAGAGAGAGAGAGAGAGAGAGAGAGAGAGAGAGAGAGAGAGAGAGAGAGAGAGAGAGAGAGAGAGAGAGAGAGAGAGAGAGAGAGAGAGAGAGAGAGAGAGAGAGAGAGAGAGAGAGAGAGAGAGAGAGAGAGAGAGAGAGAGAGAGAGAGAGAGAGAGAGAGAGAGAGAGAGAGAGAGAGAGAGAGAGAGAGAGACTAGACAGATCATTGGTATTCCAGAGGCAGCTTTTACCCAGATGATGTTGATGCTACAGAATCAAGTGGATGGTGATTGGGGAAGGTCTAGGACTTTCCATTATCTGATTAAACACTAAAGATGTGGAGCACATTGTGGAAAGATTTTGGAGATTAACAGGGTTGAGTGAGGAAATTACGTTTCACTTTTAATAGGTTTATTTACCTGCACTTCCCTATACTTATCAAGAAAATATTTATTAGATACAAGTGATTTTAGAAAATGAATAGGGAAGACTTGTGTTAGAGGTTCCTAAATCTGATTGACAAAATCAGAAACATATTTACAAAACATGGTCGTTTTGCTGTGTTGTGATTGTACAATCATAAATGTGACTTCATTTTAAAGAGATTCCGTGATAGTCTGTGTTCAGAACAACTCTAATCACAGGAGACAATCACCCTCAGTCTCCTGTGTTCTAGAGTCATGGGAGCAGAATAGAGGCCCTTTGGAACAGGCTGTGAATGCTAAATTCCACAATGATGAAAGCTGGAGTGTACCAAAACCCTCTTCCTCCCTGTGGTCTCTTAGATGTTGACAAATGCTGTTAGATGTAATGTGTGTGTGTGTGTGTGATGATCATGCACATGGAGGTTGTGTGTGATTCATGCAGGCCTATGTGTGTGTGAGATGTATGCCTCGGTCTGTTCAGACACTGCGTGACTTTGCTAATTCATAAAATCAAGCCAAAAGACTCCAATTACATGGTATTCAATCAATTCAATCTCAGGACGAGCAGCATCCCTCAAAAGTTTTCTCAGTTGCCTGCCTCGCCCACAGACTAACCCAAAGTCAACTCAAAAGACTGCCTGGGCGGTGATGTCATTTGCTCCTATGGCTAGAGCAGGAGGTGTTTGGGAGTGTGGTGTGTTCCATGTTGAGGTGTGACCAGAGCACATTTATAACTTAACAGTGTCTGAGCTTGCAGGATAACATATGGCCCATAGATTACTGTAGTAACACAGGGAAAAGTAGCACCTGTAAATGCACAAACCTCTTGAGTGTAAAATGTAATCCTTTTACCATACATAGGAAACAATGACTGGGGAATAACTGCTATGGCTTTGTTGAGTGCGGGCTAGTTTCAACAGTGCAAACTGAATAGCCACCACAACAGTACAATGGCTGGCAGCCAGATGTTGCCAATGACTTAACGTAATTTATCCAAATTGAAATGTTTAACCAAAGACTCAGTAAAGGATCTTTCAAAAGAGGACAGCAACATCCATATGCTGATTTATTTGTTGATTATGACGTACAGCCACTATGCTGTCATAAATGCGTTAAACTCTGTGGTCGGCGCGTAAAGTAAGCTATGATTTTTATAATAACTCATGCTGTATCTTGCAGGTAGCAGGTGTTTTGCCGCGTTCATGTGTTAGTCGTATCCATGTGATAGTCGTATCTAGGAAACTCATACATTTCCGACTTACTATCTGGTAGAACGCGGCACGTGTATAATTACAACCACTTATCAAGTCTGAAATTTCCGAGTTTCCTAGTTCTGATAGCACGTGAATGCGGCAAACGTTGAGCTTCACAGTGACGTCACACCAAACTAGCAAATTACTTCCTTGGAGATGACGGGCGCGCTCCGTCGTTAGGGACACTGCTGTGCGTAATACAGGTCAGCAATTAATCCAGGACATTGAAGAAGTTTAGTTGGTAATAGGTGTTATCAGCAATAGTAACAATGCCTCAAAATGCAATAGTTATCGTGCGCTACGGCCCATATGAATCGTGTGGAATCGTGGACCACAGAACGTTTCGTCTGATTGGCCTCCAAGGTAGATAGAATCCTTGGCTACATGCAAATAATAAACGTGCATATTGCAGTGTCATAAAGTGGCTTGCGTGCATTTATAAAGTGCCTTTTAGTTTTATATAAGTGGGCAATTAGTAGCCTACGTTTAGTTTTCCCGATAATAATAGCAGTTATCCATGTCTTCTAACTTTCCTAGCTGCATTGAAAGAGGATGGACATCAAAGTGTCTTGGAAAAAATGTCTGATTGGAACAAGGTGGAACTTGAGGTCAGTGGAGAATGTGTCTACACATGCAGCATAAAACAGCTGGAGTTTGGTAAATTCAATGTAGATACTGTAGCTTACTCTACCAAATTGTACAGAATCTTACCTGTGGTCAATTATGACTAATTTATCGTTTTAACAGAATGAGGTAAGCATACTGTAACTGAATGCACATTGATTTAACCGTTGTCCACTCTGATTGTGACATCATCTGTGAAAAACATCATTCAATAGCAGGGGTTTTCAACCCGGAGTCTGCCCTCCCCCTAGGGGTCCGCGAAAATATATCAAAACAACAACAAAAAAGTGGATTTTTATTTTTTTTTATGAATATCGCTAGTAACAACAGAATATACGGGTGACATCAGCTACAGTTGGGCCACTTTTTGGTAAATCGTTTGGGACAATAATACAATACCATATATGCCTTTTCCATGTGTTTTTATGATTAATAATGACTGTTTTTGATAATTTTGTGTTGAAATTATTTAATAAAATATAATTATTTAGGCCCTACAGTTCTTGAAACATCAGCTCTGCCAACATTTGTTGCATGAGCAGTTTCAGGTAAAATGGGCCACAGCTTCAGGTAAAATGGGCCAGTCAAACTCCAAAGGGAAATAGTCATTTATCATCAATTTTAATTTTTAAAACACAGTTGCTTATACAGCCACATAACATTTAAACTGCATTAAACAAAAATTCATATGTGCCATTCAAAAAACATTTTGGGTGCAAACCCACATATTCAAATGTGCAATTAAAAAATCCATTTTGGAACAGCATAGATCAGTGAACTGTCAGTGGTGTGTGTGTGTGTGTGTGTGTGTGTGTGTGTGTGTGTGTGTGTGTGTGTGTGTGTGTGTGTGTGTGTGTGTGTGTGAACAACACATTTAGAACAAAATGTGCATTCACAAAAATACAAAAATTCACATTCCAAATTATTAACTGATATGTTTGTGTGAAAACTTTTCAAACACAGTCTTTGCAAATGAAGGGTAGCACATGATGTGCACATTCTTGCTTTTCAGTAGCTTAATAAATTCCAGATTATAGACGTGGCTACTGTGGCCGTCAAGGAGGAGAAGATGGGGCCTGGGGTCATCCCTGGGGGAGGGACTGAATGAACATTTGACCCCATTCCAGAAAGAGGTCAGAGGTAATCCAGCCATTGTCTGAACACCTTACGCTGGTGTTCTCCGGGCATCCCTGTAGCCACTCAGAACGAACACGCTTCCCCTTAAAAATAATTATTGTTCGACTGTATGTACCTTCTGCATTGAACGCTGCCAGACAAGTTGTTGTCTCCCCCTTCTCTCCGGCACACACCTCCACACATGGCTGGCCAACCTGTCCAACAACCTTTGTCGAACTGAACTGGTCCTGAAGCCCAGACTCGTCACAGTTCCATATATGTGACGGTGTGCCCTCAATACCCAGCTCGACCAAAAGGTTCTCATACTGGTTAAACCACTGGCTAACCACCTCTTTGTTAAGTCCAGCAGCCCGTGCTGCAGACAGGACCTCTGGCTTGCGCATCCCAAGCTCTGGGTTTCGCTTAGAAAGTTCTGGAAACCAGTAATATCCGGCCCTTCCTGCTGTCAGGGAGAAACCAGATATGTCGTTGTTGGCTGCAAAATCAAAGGCCACTTGCTGGACATCACGCTTTGTGAAGGGAAACCCCCTCTGCGCCAATGTCTTGAGGGTGGCAGCAAGCTCCCTTTCCGCCTCCTCTGGAAGGTAGGGCTTCCGCCCTGACACATGTTCACTGCCAGTCACCTTTCCGCTGATGCGTCTTTGCAGTGTGGATCGCGGCACACCCCATGCTCGTGATAAGAAGTGCACACTCACTGTAATTCCTTTCTTCACTCCCTCCCTGTATTCATCTAAGGCACCCTTCATCCTCTCCTCTTTCCACAGATTGTAGTTGTTTGGCCTTCCTTTCCCTCCCTGTTTTATCTTTGTATCCTTTCCTCTCTGGTCCTTGCTCCTCCTCTCTTTTCTCTCGTTCTGTCTCCTCTCATTTCCTCTGCATTCCTTTCTCCTCACCTGTTCTCTCACTTCCTGTCTCCTCTGCTTGTCTCCTCTCTCATCCTTCCTTCTCCTCTCACTTCCTCTCTCTTTCCTTCTCCCTCTCTCCTCTCCTCTCGCTTCCTTCTCGTTTGCCATACTCACTGTAAATAAAATACTACCATTATTACTGTTGGGGGGGGTCATGGTGTGTGTGTGTGTGTGTGTGTGTGTGTGTGTGTGTGTGTGTGTATGCACGTACATACACATACAAACACAAACACACACCCTTACACACAAACTCACTCACACACACTCAAACACATGTGTATGTGTGTTTGTGAGTGACACAAATGATGGCCCATTTTAGCTGAAACCATGTGGCCCATTTTACCTCAAGGGGTTAAGGTAAATTGGGCCCCCAAAAAAGCATCACTTTTTCAAAAAATATGTTCATATACCAAACTAACAACATTATTTCTGATTGATGCCATCAAGACAGATATTATGCATAGTTTTTTATGGGCATGTTGTTGTTTTTTACAGATTTATCATCCTTATAATAGTTTAGTTAGATTTGGTATGCCAGGCTACTCACCATGCAGCTTTCTGGTGCAGTCTTGATTTGAATTATTGCACTGCCCACCATAGCAACCATGAACCAATCAAATCACCTGTTACTTGTCAAGTACAGTTATGACAACAGTTTGAAATCCTTTGCAGTCATTGGCTCTAAATTCCAGAGGGGCTGGGACCCCCAAACCTTAAATGGCCCATTTTACCTGATGGCCCATTTTACCTGATATCACCCTACACATTTTGAATGACATACCTACAGTTGGAAATAGGAGAATATCTTATTTCTGATGATATCAACTTTATTTATCAAGATATTCTGATGATATCAACTTTATTTATCAACTGCCAATTACAGTTAGGGGAGAACTGGGACTAAAGTAAAACGTTTTGTTTTTGTTTCTAATTACTCAGAGATCGATAGAGCTAGAGACACCATATTGTATGACAAACAACTTTTGTGTCCTCAACCATTAGACACTATAATTTAATTTATATTGTAAATGAGTTGAAATTCAATAGACCGAGAACAGAACTACCGCAATGTTACTTTTGTACCTGCATGCGGGGCGGGAGTAACACGGCCTTGGGACAGAAGTAACAGCTGGCGAGAAGTGCACAATATTTGTTTCATTTCCATGTTTCTGGTTTGTAATGCTCGTTAATTTCAACAAATGTACCATAATTTCATGTTTGTGCCGATTTGAATAATTAATGCTATAGGTTCAACATTTGTGAAAAGTAACCATGCGTCAACATTGAAATGTTGCGAAAACACAGTATTTTGCCTTACAATTTTAATCGGAATAAAATGGATCACGTAATAGCTATTTTAAGCATAATTTTCTAGTCTAGTTGTGCTTAGCCCTACCAATCAGCTACGCTTCGGCTGTCCTTGTCATGCGCGCGCCTTGTGTCTTGATAGAAACATGACTTTATTCTTTTCACAAAAGGCAAACTCATCATGCTTATCACATTTCCATGGCTTGATACAAGGTTATTGACCCCCAGAATCATAAAGATATATATTTTTAACCACTAACCTGTCAATAAAAGCTTATGTGAGAAGCTGATCCATCAAGCGAATTGATTAAGGCATAATTCTAATGATGTCATATATAATTTTCAAATATTCAGTCACTTGTTGATATTTTGCTAACATTATAAAAGCTATATGAACTAGAGGAGACAATGACCTGTGCTTAAAAGTTAATTTTATTTTATTCCAGGTCATCAGTTTACATTGTGTTACTTTCGTCCCAACGGTCTCTCCTGTAACTTCTCCCAGGCTAACACCCAAGACTAGCTAGCATGATACTAGAAACCTATGCTGTCATTTAGTCACTAGATGGGTTAAGAAAATGACATGCACTACATGACCAAAAGTATGTGGACACCTGTTCGTCGAACATCTCATTCCAAAATCATGGGCATTAATATGGAGTTGGTTCCTCCTTTGCTGCTATAACAGCCTCCACTTTTCTTGGAAGGCTTTCCACTAGATGTTGGAACATTGCTGCGAACACTTGCTTCCATTCAGCCACAAGAGTATTAGTGAGGTTGGGCACTGATGTTGGCCATTTCATCCCAAAGGTGTTCAATGGGGTTGAGGTCAGGGCTGGGAGGGGGTCTCTGGGCAAGAAAAGGTTGAAAACCCCTCTTTTAGAACCTTCTATATGAAGCCATCTTCATAGAGGGCTCTGATTAATCAGATTGTCAAAGTCACTGATTATGAAGTCACAGTAGCATTGAGTACATTGTGTTTATAGCGTAACAGTCCTTTGTTCTACCTTCCACAGGAGGAGATGGGAAACTGGACCCCCTATGCAAGGAGGCCGTCACTGCTGTGCAGAATGCATACTGAGATACACCCACACTCTACCAGGAGATTGGTCAAGGGGATGAATCTATGCTAATCTAATAGTAAACCTGAAGAGTAACACAGCAACAGACACTTCTTTCTTTTTTTATGACAAGCATTACAGTACCATACAATAGTATTCTCCAGCATTAAGTCAAGTGTTGTTGTATTTATTGCTACATAATCTCGGGAACCCAGAATCAAATCTGGTGTGTATGCTGGTCATCTCAACAGTCTGTCACAAGAGACTGCAACATGCTAATTGCAACATGTAGTCATTATAGTTTCTTATGGTTTTTATTTGATGGTGATTGACTGTGCTATAGTTACTATATCATTGTTGATATTGCCTCAGACAATTTTGTGTCTGGTCCCTGTCTGAAAACATACATTACAAAATCCATAGAATTCCCTTAACCTTTGGCATACTACCATTCTTAGATATGCTTCCTGTGTTCTCTCTCCTCATCAGAATATGATTACTTCTGCAATCCATTCTCAATTAGCCTTATAGGAGGGATTGTGCACTATTAGAATCATACCCTATCGGTCAAACCACAGATGAAATTAGCGGACCAAATTTGCATTGCAAGCAAAACCAAATGGTCATACAACCACTGCCACACAGTCACAGTCTGGTTGCATCCCAAATGGCACCCTATTCTCTATGTAGTGCACTACTTTTGACCAGAGCCCTGGTCAAAAGTAATGCACTATTAACTGACTAGGGTGCCATTTGGGACACCACCTCTGAAGTTAGGCTCAAAGTCAGCTTCAAAGTTAACCACAAACATATGGAGGTGCTTATAGGGGTTCATGGCACTTATCACATTTCATTTCAATGCAATCAAGGCGTCCCACACACACACACAAAACACACACATTTAAATACAGTACGCCTCCTCTAGGCCTACTTGGTTGTCCTCAAATCTTTATTAATGCTTTATTACTAAAAGCAGCCAGCTTGGAGCACTTTCGTTTTGGGAGAATATCAGACAACCAAAAGAACACCTTGTCTCCTGAAAGAGCCAAGAAATGATTACCTCCGTTTCTTCCTGTGAGGCATCAGTGTATGCATCCCAAATGTCACCATATTCACTATATAGTGCACTACTTTTGACCAGAGCCAGTAGAAGTAGTGCACTATATAGGGAATAGGGTGCCATCCGGGACGCTGAGTGTCTAGCACTGAAACGTATTTAAGGGAGTAAACAAAGGAAACAAACTGAAATATACTCTAGATTTCGCTCCTCACGCCTCCACCCTCTGAGTTATTTCCTGAAGCTCCTGTTTTAATCGGTGCATGCAGTTTGCTAGAGTTTAAACCTGGGTAGGTGGATAGCACAGTTAATGTAAGCTATGGAATTCTGAGAAAACATCTGGGTGTCAAATAAAAGAGATTGTCAAAGCAAATAGCCTCAGGCAGTAGTGAAATTCTTTAGGAGGGTTATTGTGATGTCAATGCTATTGAATAACTGGTAGAGAATACAGCCAGCTGGCCCCACTTCACTGATTAAAGGTGTGGCTGATTAGTCCATTTAAGTGCAGCCTTAAGTTACGTAAGGCTGCTGCTGTTCTCCAAATGGGAAGATGAAGGACTGGAACGGACTGGACTAGAGAGATAGTGAGCGGGAAGGAGGGCTTGTTACTGTAAGTAGCCTATACGTTTTGGAATAAGTTATTATTCTATTCAGTTTGAGGTTGTATTTAGTCTTTCAGAATAGAGTTAACAGTTCTGTACTGACCTTATATCTCCTTAGCCTCTGTAGGCCTACACAGCCTTTCCCAGACCCTCACAGTGAGGGCTACCATTCTCTCCTAGGACAATAGGGGTGTACAAGCCTATAGATGAATATTGATCCAACAACATCTATGGATAGGATCCCTGAGGCCAATATTATTTATTCTTTCCCTAGTTTCCCTACTCTCTGGAGTCTATGCAAGACTATCATGACCCCTATAGGGCTGTTGGAGTTGATTGTGACTTTAACTTTGACCAGGAAAAGTGCTTTATTTAAAAAGCCACAGTACCCTCTAGTGGCAACATAAAGACAATGTAAAATCTTCCAGATATTTCCAGAATAACATCAAAATAAGGAATGCATTTAAACTTGAATTCTAAGACCACATTTTTTATGAAATTGGAATCAAGTTTATATATTTATTTTTGTTTTACAGCAAAAGGACACAGAAAACCCTATTAGAGTGGTGGCCTACACTACAGACATAACACACATAAACATGAACATGAGTATACAGTACTATTGCTACAGTATCTTGCCACACAAAACAAGCTACTAATCTAAAAATCGGTCCAGTTTTTTCTGGATGTAGTCGAAAGCGTCTTTGCCCAGGTAGTCAGCCTGGCCATCCTCCCATAGCCTACGCTGCTCCAGATCATCCTCCTCTGTCTCTGCAGCAGTCTACAAGGAAATAACCAAGATAATATTTCAGGAAATAACCGAGATGTAACAAAAAAATACATTTGAAATAACCAAGATGATAAAAGAGATTCAAAATAACCAAGATTATATAATAGATAAGTAACCAAGATGATTAATGATATTAGAAATAACCAAGATGATAACAAAAATAGATTAGGTATCTATTCCATTCACCATCAGTCAGAAGAGTAATGACAAATGTAAGATGGAGACATGAGGGACATACAAATAAATGACTAAGGAATAGTTACTGGGAGGCCTTGAAGCAATACGATGTGTGATATTTTGTTGTGAGGTCAAATGTGTTAATACTGTTGTGCACCAGCAGAGGATGTTACTACAGTAGGAATGTGTATTTTGCCAACAACAATGTTGATCATTTAAACATGGGACGATAGATCGATAATTTCTTAAATCAGTTCCTAATAGTAGGCTTTAAATATACACTGAGTGTACAAAACATTCGGAACAACTACCTAACATTGAGTTGCAAGAACAGCCTCAATTCATCGGGGCATTCCACAGGGATGCTGGTCCATGTTTACTCCAATGCTTCCCAAAGTTGGATGGATGTCCTCTGGGTGGTGGACCATTCTTGATACACACGGGAAACTGTTGAGCGTGAAAAACCCAGCAGGGTTGCAGTTCTTGACACACTCATACCGGTTCGCCAGGCACTTATTACCATACCCTGTTCAAAGGCACTGAAATCTTTTGTCTTGCCCATTCACCCTCTGAATGGCACACATACACAATCCATGTCTCAATTGTCTTTAACCTGTCTCCTCCCCTTCATCACTGATTTAAGTGGATATAACAAGTGACATCAATAAGGGATCATAGCTTTCCTAATGTTTTGTACACTCAGTGTATGTTAGTGTAGACAGGTGACGTACAGGTTCAGTGGCAGGATCCTCCATGGTGTTGGAGGCTGTTTCAGTGACCTCTGACCCCTCCTCACTGGGTCCAGGTGGGTCCTGATTGGCTTTTCTATCTCCAGCTCCTCCCTCCTCCCCCGTGGATACATCCTGATGTTGGGTACGCTGTAGGACAGGGACCAACCACACATGGAGTGAGTTATAGGTCGTTCCACAACAACATGCGCTAGAGACACCAAGACAACTAAAATTGTAAGCATTTGACAAGCATCCACTTTAAGATTTGTTATAGTTAAATGATACATATTTACTATTAGAGTGGGTAATTAGTACCCACTGATTTGTATTCACCAGGTTGCAAGTATTGACAGCAATGGCCTCAATCATATAGGTCACTGAGTCAGATTTCAATAGGTTTTGAGAAAGCATTTCAGTCACTTTCTCACACTGTTCCTTCCTATGATGCATTGACATTGGCAGGGTGTGCACAGCCTCTAGAATCACAACCTTAAGTGTGCCACTGCGATAACCTTAACTTCGCAAAATCCCTCAAGCTGATAGTAATTCGGAGCTAGGTTAAAGATCTATCAGACACCTAAGTCATAATTAATTAATAATCATAATGAATAGATAATGCAGAGGCAAAAGCTCTATCACCTTTTGTTAAAGACTAACCATTTCTCCTGGCTGTGTGGGTGAATCGGGCCTCTTCTTCCTCTCCTCTGTGAGCAGAGTGACTTCTCGGATAATGATTCTGTGAGGTCCTCTATCAACGACACTGTAGCTTCTCTCCCCCTTTGGCTTCTCTTCTTCTCTCCCCCTTTGGCTTCTCTTCTTCTCTCCCCTTTGGCTTCTCTTCTTCTCTCCCCTTTGGCTTCTCTTCTTCTCTCCCCTGGCTCTGTGAAAAAAAGTGTGATGGTGTGTACTGTTGAGAACCACCTAAGGTACGTTGGTAGAGGTGTGTAGAGAGGAGAAGAGTACAGACAAGAGTACTGGACTCTGATCTCTCTCTGTGGTACATTTGCGTAAGAACAACAGACATAGGAGAAAACACACATGTTCTCTATAGGATGTACATTGTAGTCCCACTATGCAGTCTGTCAAATGCAAATATTTACAGTGGCTTGCGAAAGTATTCACCCCCCTTGGCATTTTTCCTATTTTGTTGCCTTACAACCTGGAATTAAAATGGAGTTTTTGGGGGTTTGTATCATTTGATTTACACAACATGCCTACCACTTTGAAGATGCAAAATATTTTGGGGGGTGAAACAAACAAGAAATAAGACCAAAAAACAGAACTTGAGCGTGCATAACTATTCACCCACCCCAAAGTCAATACTTTGTAGAGCCACCTTTTGCAGCAATTACAGCTGCAAGTCTCTTGGGGTATGTCTCTATAAGCTTGGCACATCTAGCCACTGGGATTTTTGCCCATTCTTCAAGGCAAAACTGCTCCAGCTCCTTCAAGTTGGATGGGTTCCGCTGGTGCACAGCAATCTTTAAGTCATACCACAGATTCTCAATTGGATTGAGGTCTGGGCTTTGACTAGGCCATTCCAAGACATTTAAATGTTTCCCCTTAAACCACTTGAGTGTTGCTTTAGCAGTATGTTTAGGGTCATTGTCCTGCTGGAAGGTGAACTTCAATCCCAGTCTCAAATCTCTGGAAGACTGAAACAGGTTTCCCTCAAGAATTTCCCTGTATTTAGCGCCATCCATCATTCCTTCAATTCTGACCAGTTTCCCAGTCTCTGCCAATTAAAAACATCCCCACAGCATGATGCTGCCACCACCATGCTTCACTGTGGGGATGGTGTTCTTGGGGTGATGAGAGGTGTTGGGTTTGCGACAGACATAGCGTTTTCCTTGATGGCCAAAAAGCTCAATTTTCGTCTCATCTGACCAGAGTACCTTCTTCCATATGTTTAGAGAGTCTCCCACATGCCTTTTGGTGAACACCAAACGTGTTTGCTTATTTCTTTCTTTAAGCAATGTCTTTTTTCTTTTCCATAAAGCCCAGCTCGGTGGAGTGTACGGCTTAAAGTGGTCCTATGGACAGATACTCCAATCTCTGCTGTGGAGCTTTGCAGCTCCTTCAGGGTTCTCTTTGGTGTCTTTGTTGCCTCTCTGATTAATGCCCTCCTTGCTTGGTCCGTGAGTTTTGGTGGGCGGCCCTCTCTTGGCAGGTTTGTTGTGGTGCCATATTATTTCAATTTTTTTATAATGGATTTAATGGTGCTCCGTGGGATGTTCAAAGTTTCTTATATTTTTTTATAACCCAACCCTGATCTGTACTTCTCCACAACTTTGTCCCTGACCTGTTTGGAGAGCTCCTTGGTCTTCATGGTGCCACTTGTTTGGTGGTGCCCCTTGCTTAGTGGTGTTGCAGACTCTGGGGCCTTTCAGAACAGGTGTATATATACTGAGATCATGTGACAGATCATGTGACACTTAGATTGCACACATGTGGACTTTATTTAACTAATTATGTGACTTCTGAAGGTAATTGGTTGCACCAGATCTTATTTAAGGGCTTCATAGCAAAGGGGTTGAATACATATGCACGCACCACTTTTCTGTTATTTACTTTTTATGTTATTTCTTTCATTTCACTTCACCAATTTTGACTATTTTGTGTATGTCCATTACATGAAATCCAAATAAAAAATCCATTTAAATTACAGGTTGTAATGCAACAAAATAGGGGGATGAATACTTTTGCAAGGGACTGTACCTAAATGTTCAAATGTTGTATAAGCTCTGCTGTGACGCACTATGTTAGTTCACAGTATACAGTACATGACACTGCAATGCTAAGACATTTACACTTTGTTTTGTATGTGGTTATGTTATAGAGTGCATATACAGTATAGTGCATATACAGTATGAGGAAAATACATGAGTCAATTCTACTGCGTCTTACATGTTGCTTTGGCCCAGCATGTTGGATTGGCACAGCAGGTTCTTGATGGGACATTGTCTTTGTAAGGAGAAGTAAGTAGGAGTACTCCGTCCACCACTGGTAAACAAACTCTTCCAGGGGGCTGTTGGTGTGCTGATTGGTCTGTGAGTTAGAACGTTGATACCATGGCTTGACTGAACCCAGGAAGTGGACAATCTTAGCATTGTGACCATATCTGTGTGGGACCAGGATAACAGTACAATATGGTCAACATCAGGCAAAAAAAACAGTAGCAGGGTTGGAGTCAGGCTTGTGGTACAAAATATGCTTTTTCAATCAGAGAAATGTCATATTTACTGAAATTATCAATTTGAAGTAAAATAATACTCACTCTTGATAAGCAGGTAGATAGGTGTAGACTGCGATGGCACTGAGGTTGTACACAAAAGGTAGGTGTTTACTGATATCTCTAACAGCCCAGTCACTGAAAAATGTGTTTAAGAGGCCCTGGTCCCCACCTGAAAACACAGAGGGTATACAGTAGAGTTACTGTCAGCACATATCATGAGGAAGAGCCATTAAAGCAGTAAAGTCATTTATGTACTGTAATATTGTTGAGATAAGTAAAATTGCTATGCAAATTGCATTTCTAATATGGCATTGCTGGTCTTCTCAACCGTGTGGTAGAGCTCTGTAATTTCCTAAATGAACATCAAGTTCATCAACATCAACATTTTCCAAATGTTTTTCAAGAAGAAACAGTTAAAGGGCTAGGGTCAGCGTTGAGGGTTAGGGATGAACTGGGATGAGGACTTGAAGCTAGGGTTAGGGTTGAGGGTTAGGGTTGAACTGGGATGTGGACTTGAAGCAAGGGTAAGGGTTCTGACTGACCGTCGAAGCTGCCGTGTTGTCGTGCATGCTCCAACAGCCTGCCGTAGGTGTCCAGAGAGGGCCTGAACACAAACACCCCTGAGTTAAAACAGTCCGGCCAGCCAGGGTCAGGGGCCGCAGACAGCTCCTCACGCTCAAACAGCTCATCCACATTACACAGCACCTACAGGCCAGGGAGGGTCATGAGTCAACAGGAAACAGAGCAGGTTAGTACATCAAAAATATCAAAACTCAAAGTCAAGGTCAAGTTTATGATGCCATTTGTACAGAGGACATATGTTGGACATTTTCTGCAACATGAACACAGATTTGATCAACGTCAAGTTCCAGATCAAGTGTCAAGATGCCATTTGTAGGTACAGCACATACTTTTGATTGTATGGTATTGTTGGTTTATGTTTGGATGTGCTCATTATGTTTCATTTTCAGTTGAACTTCCTACATGGCCCTGTGACCATTTGGGGCTCTATTTGCTTGGCCTTGACACTCAAACCAAACACGCCTATCTCTGCAGCACATGAAAGCCCTCTGTACTTCTCTTTACAGAGCAAAAATATGACGGTTTGTCCCATGGCGATTGTAACATTCATGTTAGGTACTGATTTACCTTTCAATAACTATGTTTGGGTCCATGTTAGTTATAGATCAATATTGCACAACTCAAATATAAAAATTGATTTGCTGGTAAAGATCAAGCTTTGACATAGTAAGATTGATTCCTTGGTTTTAAAACAAATTGATTATTGAGTGGGTGTTTATATTAGAGACAAGTGGTGTCTAGGGAGATTTCAGTACACTTACGAGTGTGTCTGCATCCAGGAAAACACATTTGCTGTATTGGGTGAGGGTCCAACAGTGGAGCTTGGTGAAAGTGACCCCCAGTTCTGGTCGTCCCAGCCAGGATAGATGTGCTTGGTCTCCACTGTCCAGCACGTCCACTACCAGGACCTGGTCAAACACATGGCCCAGGTCAGCACTGTGGGGAGGGAACACAGGGGATTTACTACAACTACAATCTGATTTTACATGACTTCAATACACAAGAAATACACTAGGTCCACAGCGCACCCAGGACTGCAAAAGACTCCATCCAGTTAATCTAATGCCCCCTTAACTGATGAGAAACCAAATACTGCATTTGTCTGATAGCTTTTCTGGGACCTCTGTCACAGACACAGAGTATAACTTTAATTCAAATTCTAATAGGTCATGCGTCACTCTCCATGACTCAGTGATATCATATTATATTTCTGTCTGAGATGCAGGGACTTCTCTCACCGCGCCTGGTTAGAGACATTGGTGGAGACCATCACAACAGTCTGGCGTGTGGTCCTGTGTCGTCGTAAACACTGTCCTACCACCCGAGCCCCCATGCAGTAGCTGTCTGTGGTAGCCAGGGTGACAAAGGCCTGATTCGCTGGTGGCACAGGAAGGAAGAGTGGGAGGTGTTATTCATTGAAATAGATGACTAACACCCAACAGGGGATTTGAGCAGTTTTACAGTACCATCATCATTACGTTCTTTAGGAATTAAAAGTAGTTAATTTCTCAAGTTATTACCGATAGTCAAGCACTTCCTGTTTTCCTCTTGCATTAAATTAGAGAGTGATCTCAATCAACTTGACACTGACAGGTTATATTAAAATGTTTATGATATAATGATGAGTACTTACCTGGCATGGTGTGACAGCGACTCCTCTAAATGAATAACAACTTGAGGCAGAGGTAAAAGTGATAGATGGTAATAAAAGTGTCAAGTTGATAGATCAGGTCCCGCACCACTGGCAGAGAGGACTTGGCGGAAAATGCACTAGTTTCCCCTAAAATGAAACGCCAATATGTTGATGATCCTGTAGTCCCACAGTCCAGCGAGTCCAGCAGTAGTAACTGTCCACAAACAATAGATCCAGAATGATCAATACAAAGTAATCTATTTTTTTACAGCCATTTCGATTGGCTTTATAAAACGTATAGTAGTATTAGTTGTAAATGTAATATGAGAGGTTATATCTAAAGCCAGGGGGTGTAACCTCAAGCTGGTAGCTATACAACACTCATACGTCTGCCGTTTTTAGAGCAAGAGCAAATCAGATGCAAGTAAGCAAGAGCAAATCAGAGAGTCTGTTTGAGTTCTCGGTCATGTGTCACTGGTCATTCAACTAAAATGAAAACCTGCAGGGTTTAAGCAGGACCTTCAACAACTGTACTCTACAGTCTACAGTAGTCCAACCCCTGGAACTAAGTGCATAGTACTATGTGCAGATGCATTCAATTCACTGTAGAACCGTCAGCCAATCTTCATGATATACAAATTAATGGTACTATGCACAACAACACTGATGTTGAAACTTGATGGAAAACATGCATGAAATAAAAATACCAATCAATTGTAAAAAGTTAACTTTATTGATAACAATAAGGTACATTATCGACAGCCCTCCATCGTCTTTCAGAGAAGGAATCAAACTCCTTCAAAGCACACAAAACAACTAACTACGATCAATTAAGCCAACAAATGATTTCCTGTATTGGTAAAGAATAAGCAGTCCTACTTTTTCAGTTACGGTTCCTTAAATGTTTTAATTACATGTACTGAAAGTTAAAGGAGAACAAAAATGCCGTACATCACACAGCAAAAAAGCAGAAGCGCTTTTATACACATTCTTCATTAGTATTTACAGCACAAGTGACATGGTAGAATATGCTGGTTTACTATACTGAACAAAAATATAAATACAACGTGCAACAATTTCAAAGATTTGACTGAGTTACAGTTACATATAAGGAAATCAGTCAATTGAAATAAATAAATTAGGCCCCTAATCTATGAATTTCACATGACTGTGAATACAGATATGCATCTGTTGGTCACAGATACCTTACAAAAAATGGGCCTCACAATGGGCCTCAGGATCTCGGTCACAGTATTTCTGTGCATTCAAATTGCCATCGATAAAATACAATTGTGTTCGTTGTCCGTAGCTTATGCCTGCCTGCCCATACCATAACCCCACGGCCACCATGGGGCACTCTGTTCACAAAGTTGACATCAGAAAACCGCTCACCCACACGACACCATACACGTGGTCTGCGGTTGTGAGGCCGGTTGGCCTTACTGCCAAATTCTCTTAAACGACGTTGGAGGCGACTTATTGTAGAGAAATTAACATTCAATTCTCTGGCAACAGCTATGTTGGACATTCCTGCAGTCAGCATGCCAATTGCACGCTCCTTCAAAGCTTTCGACATCTGTGGCATTGTGTTGTGTGACAAAACTGCCTTTTATTGTCCCCAGCACAAGGTGCACCTGTGTAATGATCATGGTGTTTAATCAGCTTCTTGATATGCCACACCTGTCAGGTGGATGGATTATCTTGGAAAATGAGAAATGCTCACTAACAGGGATGTGCACAAAATTTGAGAGAAATAAGATTTTTGTGCGTTTGGAAATTTCTGGGATATTTTATTTCAGCTCATGAAACATGGGACCAACACTTTACATGTTGCGTTTATATTTTTGTTCAGTGTAGTTTGGTATCAACCCCAGGTATCAATTTCTATTCATATCTGTATTACATCAGAAATCAAGCAATCATACATACAAATCTTAAACAAGTATAACTTAAAACATACAATAACCACTTCTCGGTATAAATGTTTTTTTGCAAATAAACATGCACAATGCATTTTTTTAAACATTTCTGGCTATTTACCATGTGCATTTACGGTATCTTTCCTCACATACACACTAACGAGTGGCTTGCACCCCAAACAATTAACTTACTAGATGACAAAACATGTGATGCAGCTAAAAGTTCAGCTTGAATCCAATCCTCATCTCAAATAGTACCCTACACATTCTTTTTATATCCACCAAAATGATCCCTTTTCTAAGACACTTTTTTTCATTATACCTTAAAGTTGTAAATCCTTCTATTAAATTTGAATCCAGTTAATAATTACATGAATGTGCCATGTTATAAAATTATCATTTGTGTGCATGGTTTGTTTTGATTAGTGTAACTACAGATTCGCCTGGGTTATATTTTAAAACAAGCGCTGACATTTTATGAAACGAGGGATCCTACTGCCTATCAGAATTGAATCGAATATACATGGAGACAGTTAAAGTAAAACAAATACAACAAAAGCTATGTGCAATGTAAACAGTCAAATGTAAAATGCAGTTATGTATACTAGCTAGGCCTACTAAAGTATGAAATGAAAAGTAATGAATGTGATGAAAAATCACATCAGCATATTGAAAGACAATTGTTTGGTACTGAACAATATACAATGAAAAGTATCAATACATTTTCACTGCAAAAAACATGTATTCAAGTTGTAAATCTATCTAAGTGTCTTTACACAGCTAGATAAGGCAAAAAAAACAAGAAAACATATAACTAACATTCTCCAAATGTTAAATTCCAAATGAAAGACAAATGAAAAATATATATATATATATATATTTTTTTTATTGTATTTTTTTGCCCACTGAAGTCCCCCAGCAGACAGTTGATACCTGCTGATGGAAGAATGTGTTTCTTTGCTCAAGGTGCAGTTCCTCTATGATGATCTGATCGAAGTTAAGATGACCTGAGCAAGTTGCTCATCACTGGAATCAGAGGAAGCACAGAAATAATGGTTATGTTATGTTCACAAAAAATACACAAAAAATACATTGTAATTTAAAATAACTTCAAACCCTTCTCAGCAGACCTTTTTCCAAGGGTTCCCTTGCCCTAATCTGCAGGAACGAAAAGGAGGCCAGAGAGAAGTAAAGAAACAGAGGAGAAGCAAGACCCACCCAGAGAAAAGGTAGGAAAACAGAACAGGAATACTAGATGGATATAGTAGGTAGGCAGTATATATGAAGGTAGTAGATAATATAGGCAGTATATATGAAGGTAGTAGATAATATAGGCAGTATATATGAAGGAAGTAGATAATATAGGCAGTATATATGAAGGTAGTAGATAATATAGGCAGTATATATGAAGGTAGTAGATAATATAGGCAGTATATATGAAGGTAGTAGATAATATAGGCAGTATATATGAAGGTAGTAGATAATATAGGCAGTATATATGAAGGTAGTAGATAATATAGGCAGTATATATGAAGGTAGTAGATAATATAGGGCAGTATATAGGAAGGTAGTAGATAATATAGGCAGTATATATTAAGGTAGTAGATAATATAGGCAGTATATAGGAAGGTAATAGATAATATAGGCAGATATATGAAGGCTGTAGATAATATAGGCAGTATATATGAAGGTAGTAGATAGTATAGGTAGTATATTGGAGTAGTAGAGAGAGAGAGAGAGAGAGAGAGTAGGACTAATGAGATCGTGTAATAACTAGTACTTACCTTGGGGATCAGACTGAGCTCCATGTGCGTTCTTTCCACTTTCTGGGTCTACACCTGAATGGAGAAATACATAAGCATTTACATCGAAGAACATGTTATGTGCCACAGACAACTTTATAGCGGGACCTCTAGACCCTTGTATCTTGCCCTGAGACATGGCTGTAGACATGGCTGCCATATAGGCGTCTACAGCCAGGGCAACCTTGTATCCACCACTACACATACTGTACTGTTTGTATCCCAGTCCCATTCACTCACCTCCCTGAATCTTGAAACACAGTTTCTTCTTCTGGTAGGCAAAGTAGATGGAGGCAGCACCAAGAAGGGCCACTCCTATTCCACTCACTATGCCAGCGATCTGACCAGATCCAGCTTCTACATGTACACAACAAAAAGATCCATTGTTGTTGTTGTTGTTTAGTTGTTAAGGTTACCCTAGACGTTTTCTCTCTGATTGATACTTAGAAAAGTCTATTAAAGAGAGAGTGTGTGTGAGTGAGGCTATTCATGTTGCATAACTTGCCTTTTTTTCAAAAACACATGAGGCTGTAGCCTAGTTTCACACCAATGGAAAGCAAATTGGATGTAGTCTATCACAGTGCCATCCGTTTTTGTCTCCAAAGCCCCATACACTACCCACCACTGTGACCTGTACGCTCTTGTTGGCTGGTCCTCACTACATGTTCGTCGTCAAACCCACTGGCTCCAGGCCATCTATAAATCACTGCTAGGCAAATCCCCGCCTTATCTTAGCTCATTGGTCACCATAGCAGCACCCACCCGTAGTCTGCGCTCCAGCAGGTATATCTCACTGGTCATTCCCAAAGCCAACACCTCCTTTGGCCGCCATTCCTTCCAGTTCTCTGCTGCCAATGACTGGAACGAATTGCAAAAATCTCTGAAGCTGGAGACTCTTATCTCCCTCACTAACTTTAAGCATCAGTTGTCAGAGCACCTTACCGATCACTGCACCTGTACACAACCCATCTGAAATTAGCCCACCCAACTACCTCATCCCCATATTGTTATTTATTTTGCTCATTTGCACCCCAGTATCTCTATTTGCACATCATCTCTTGCACATCTATCATTCCAGTGTTAATACTAATTGTAATTATTTTGCACTATGGCCTATTTATTTCCTTACCTCCATAACTTGCTACAACTTGCTACACAGTGTATATATATTTTCTGTTGTATTTTTGACTTTATGTTATGTTTTACCCCATATGTAACTCTGTGTTGTTGTTTTTATCGCACTGCTTTGCTTTATCTTGGCCAGGTCGCAGTTGTAAATGAGAACTTGTTCTCAACTGGCTTACCTGGTTAAATAATGGTGAAATAAATAAAATAAAATAAAATATTGCTCAATTTCATTCAATTTTAACCAAAATATTAGATGAGACAAAATGTTCAGCTGCCCCTTTAAGGGAGGTTACCTTGGTAACAGGGAAACTCCAGTTGTGTCATGTGTGTCTGTGTGTGTGAGATTTGGGATCTGACTAGGGCTATCAGTTGAAGTAGCAGCCTCAAACTAAAGTTGAAAAACAACCGAGCTTGTGAACAAAACAATGTAAATAGCCAAGAAACACGAGGACAACATCTCACTTTGTAGCCTTTCGAGTATACAAAACAAGCTCCTGACCTAAATAGATCTTAGCACAACATCTTACTCAACATATCACATTCCATATTCACTACGACAAATATATTTACTACGACAAATCCCCCTCTTCACGTCTCCCCAGAGACGTGACCAAGTAACAGTAAACAAGGAAAACTTTATCAGAAGATAAAGCTTTAATTCCCCCTCTTCACTGAGACGTGACACAAGCTAACAGTGCAATTGGCAAAATAGGGAAAACTTTATCAGAAGATAAAGTTTTGATTCCCCCTCTTCACGTCTCACCAGAGACGTGACAAAAAGCTTAAATGCTATTCATCATCCAGATATCCTTGGTCAGCATCGTCAATAGCAAGCAAAGGAAACATCTGACCGTTATCTGCAGGATTTGGATCAATAGCGGTGGTTATAATCCTGGTTGTCAGCGTCCGTATGCATGGAATGCAACAGCATCCACAAAGCACTAGAATTGCAGCAAAAACAGAGATGGATACAAGTATAGAAGAAACAAGCATTTTATATTTACCAAACGCATCCATTGAAGTATCCACCCCTGAGTGGCTCTTCATCTTGCCATTAAGAGTTCGTAACCCTTCCAGGGCGACAGTCAAGCTGCTATCTGCGGCAGTATTGTTGGGAATAAAGGTACAACATTGTTCACCAAACATTCCAGATATCTTTACCTCTGAATAAACTGCCTTTATTATACCATATCCACCCTGTCCAAAGTCTCTACTTGGTCTCAGTTCTCCAGTAAACTTGTGATATCAACACGAGTAAATTAGACCAACTTTTATGCCTGTGCGCAGCACCTCCAAAAATGAATCTATTAGCACTTCGCTCTGAGTGCACAGCTCTCCTGCCAGGCAGTGTTACTGCGTGAGGTGGGATATAGGATTCGTACTTCTTTCTGCGATTAGCAGCTATGAAACAAAACAGCAGAAATATTTTGAAAACAGCTACTGCAGCATTTTCTGGCAATAAATCACAACAATGTGCTCATACTTGACTTTTGACTATTTCTATTCACAAATGTAATGCTCGCACTGTAGAGACCTGCAAATTGAACACCGTGGCTGGTGAAATAGACATTCTTCCCTCCAATACCTAAATCTACCCGCATTTGGCGGGTGTTAACTTTATGCCCTGATCAGAACGTCTTACTGTGTTCAATAATCTGATAGCTAGATTCCTGATTCCAAATAGTATGGATGCTGTAATTACAAGTGATGAGTGTTACTTCAGCTGGTTGAGTTAATTTACTTACCTCCAGCTGGTTTTTGGGATCTACAGGTGCGGGAGGAGGGGCAGGTTTGGGATCTGGAAAGGACATCAAGTATATCAACTATAAGAGCATTGTATTCCACATTGGGCAAATAATTGGACAACATATTTAGTTAAGAACACATTAAATAAACACATTGATGTATCCAGAAGATCTAAATCATCTGAGAGAACAGAAAGAAAAGCTTAGTTGAAATGCATGTGAGCTATACATTTATTTAACATTTGTCAGCCATAGATGCCTTACCAGTTCCACCTTCTTTAGGAGGGATCCCAGCTGGTTTCTCAGGCTCTAAGGGGAGAAAGGGTGAATCAAGGAAGATGGATTAAAAAAAGCCTAAACTTTAAACTATAATTCCCAGGCTTTTCACCTTTGAGTCTACTACTTTAAAGCCAGGAAAGGAAAAATTATTCTAAATATAGCAGAATAGAATAAGGTGATCCAGGTTGCGATTTGCTGAAAGTTGTGACTGGTTGAATATAACTGAATACAACAACAGTATAACTATACAATTTGATGCAGTTATAAATGTATCACCCAAATCGCAAACTGGATAAACTCTTAAAGCAAATCAGTGAAAAATAAATCAGAGACAAGGAATGATCCAATCTTATTATCCCAGCACCAACGAGCTGATGAGAGACTTAACACAGCTACCTGTTGATTTAGAAGAGTAACCAAATGTAAGTCTGATACATAGAATGTTAAAGAGGAAAACCCAACACCAGCTTAGACAAAGAGGGACCCATCAACATCTATTAATGTGTCATTTTACCTTCTGGACCAAGAGCATCTAATAGATCAAATCCACCGCCTGGAGATGAAGTAATGTAATGACATGTATTTATGCTTAGTACATTATTATAACACTTTGTCAACACAGAAGAATCTGGTCATGTAGAGGGGTATTTGAAGAAGTGTGACAATATGGGGATGGAAAGATAACACAGAGAAGGCTGAATTCCTAAGACTACACAAAGGAAATCCTAATATTCAGTTGGTAAGAGTCCCTTCGGGGCTGGGCCACCCTACAGTCACATTCTGTGCTCATATTCTGTTTCTTTAAAGTGGTTATTGATGTGGTTCATGTTGAGTCATATGAGTTGGGACTTATGAGTTGTCTATGTTCCCTTGCTAGTGGCTTCTTGCTGACTTCCACGGTGTTATATTATGTGACTGGTTTCCCTACCTGGACTGGGATCCTTTGCAGGTTGCTTTGGCTGTTTTGGAATAGTAGTTGGTATAGGGTCATCATGTGTTATGAGTATTAAAACTAAAATTGTCATTTCTAATCATATATAAAAGATTTTCAGAAGGCCTACATTATATTTGGACATGAAATCCTGTTTAATAATAACTATTTAACCAATTTGCATTATGCAAAATGCATTCAATTGGATCAGAGCCAGACAGCGCTGTGAGCAGCGCTACAAAATAGGCAGAGGAGGAAGACGTACCACCTGAATATGGTGAGGAACAGCCATTACACCTGTTTCATCAGTATAAACTACATCTACAGTAGGCTTATCTAGCAACAGACATAAAAAAAAAAAAGATCAAGAAACTTACCAGAATCAAAGGCATCAGAAAGATCAAAGTCTGTGGGACAAAGATGAATTACTATTGGTCAGCCACAATGTCCAAGACAATGCCAACACACCCACAGCAATAGCTGTCAACCCATCTTAGTTAGCACCACCTTGTACTCAACTTTAACTGTGTGCTAAAAAAGTTCAATGGAACCACCAGTTGCTATGTGTGTGACTTTGATATTGTGATAGTGTTTGTGCTACTTAACAGCAGGTAGTACATCCTGTATTGGTTGCCTGGTGAGGTTTTGTTATGAGGGAACTGGCCTTGCCTGGCATGCAGTCTGGTGCCATTACAGACAGTTGCGGTTTGAATGACTCATAGGCAGCTGAAACTGGAGAGCTGTCTCCTAGAACACTCTACTTTCTCTACTCTGCCTTTGCTGTAGTTAAACCTTTGGGAATTAACCAAGCTAAGACTGAGCTAGCACACTAACTAATTAACTAATTATTCAACCCACTTAAAATAGAGGCCTCCCAGTTTGAATACATTTATATATATATATATATATTATTTAGCAGACGCTCTTATCCAGAGCAACTTACATGAGCAATTAGGGTTAAGTGCCTTGCTCAAGGGCACATCGACAGATTTTTCACCTAGTCGGCTCGGGGATTAGAACCAGCGACCTTTCGGTTACTGGCACAATGCTCTTAACCACTAAGCTACCTGCCACCCCACCATTTGCTTACTGCATCTGAACCTTTGACTGTATGAATAAGGTCTCAAGTGAAACTGAGCAGAAAACTCAGATAGTTGCTTATTACACTGTAAAACCAAGTGTTTAGGATCTGAACACATAACTAAACTAACACTTTTCTGAAAAACGTTTTAACACGCGTCAAGGCATTTAGACTTTCAATGAAAACACATCACAGTGTTTAGATTGTAAATACCAGAACATGTTTATGCATTGTAACACTTTTTAAACACATGAACACGTTTATTCAGCACAAGGCGTTTAGGTTTAAACACTAAACACTGGGGGTGTATGGAAAATGTATGCACTCACTAACTGTAAGTCACTATGGATAAGAGCGTCTGCTAAATGACTAAAATGTAAATGTCAAATGTGTTGTTTTAACACTAGGGAGTAAAGCTGTATTTGCACATTTCCCAGCATGCCTTTCGAGTGAATGTGAGAAATGCCCACCCATGACTGTGTTTGTTAGTGACAGAGACATGCTTGTTGCAATCATTTCTAATCCTGAAACCTTCACCAAGTGACTCCCTAAATTAATGCGTTTCAATTACAATTCAACCCTTTATGACCACATATTATACATTGAGTGTACAAAACATTAGGAACACCTGCTCTTTCCATGACATAGATTGACCAGGTGAATTCAGGTGAAAACTATGATCCCTTATTGATGTCACATATTCAATCCACTTCAATCAGTGTAGATGAAGGGGAGGAGAACTGTTAAAGAAGGGTTTTTAAGCCTTGAAACAATTGAGACATGGATTATGTATGTGTGCCATTCAGAGGGTGAATGGGCAAGACAAAATATTAAAGTGCCTTTGAACGGGGTATGGTAGTAGGTGAACTGCAACGCTGCTGGGTTTTTGACACGCAACAGTTTCCCGTGTGTATCAAGAATGGTCCACCACCTAAAGGACATCCAGTCAACTTGACACAACTGTGGGAAGCATTCAAGCCAACATGGGCCAGCATTCCTGTGGAATGCTTTTGAGACCTTGTAGACTCCATGCCCCAACAAATTGAGGCTGTTCTGAGGGCAAAAGGGGGTCCAACTTAATAGTATGAAGGTGCTCCTAATGTTTTGTACACTCAGTGTACATTTCATAAGACCTTTAGTTATGACCTAGTTATCTTCAACATTGTAGTCTGAAAATCTTGGCTTATGTGCCACATCAGACCTGCAAGGCACAATACGCTGGTTTGTAATGTGATTAGTAATTCCTATCAGAATCCAGCCAGAGGGAGGATATCCAAGAATTTGAATATTTTATCACCCACAACCTGCACTCAGAATGACTGCTACGGTGAAGGACTTCATAAACAAGACAACCTAAACCAGTGGTTCCCAACCAGGGGTACTAGGACCTACTTGGCCTATCCACAGGGGGTACTTGAGAAGACTCATGAGACCATCGGCCTACTGGTAAAATACTCTTGAGGGCTAATCAGGGCTACTCTTGAGGGCTAAACCATCTTAACTAGAACAACCATCTCAGTAACGGGTAGAATAAATCCAACCCCTCACAGATTGGATTAGTTTTTTTTATTAAGCTATTTATCTTTGTATAGTATAACAAAAATCAATGTGTATGAGGAAACAGATTTTTAAACAAACTATTCTAAAAATCAACCTGCAACAAAGCATGCTGGTAAATATGATAATGAGGCCCCTCCCATGTCTTTTTCACTCAGAGCAAGTTAACAGAAATGAACTCAACACAGTCAAGTAACAACAACACGTGATTGAAAAGATTTCTTGAATCAAATGTCCTGACCAGTATGGTGAAAGACATTCCTAACACTGATCTGAATAAAAGGCATGGAAAGACACATCAATTTCTAATTACTAAATGCACTCTAAACAGGATGATGGGAAAGTAAACAGTAGTGTTTAAAATCAGAATACTTAAGAGTGATGCGTTCTCCTGGTTGGAAACTGACTGGAAAAAAGCTGACTATCATGTTTAATCTTGCATTCTAAATGCCTTTGTTTAAGATGAGAAACCTTATTCGCTATTCTAAATGCCTAATGTTTAAGTTGTAAACACTGACATTTAGGTTATTAACCTGTCATGGTTTTACAGTGTACTTTCAGAAGAAAGACCAACAAACTATTAACTGTATCAACTAAGTAAATATAACCCATTCGTACTAATTATTTTCACTGTGTACTGGGCACTTGAGGCAATGATGGGGTAGTATAAAACAGTCTTTCATCAGTTCAGTCTGGCTTTTAAATCTAGGCATCACATGTCATCATGAAGACAGCGTGCCCATCTGGGTAGGGGTTTGGGGTTGCATGCCTGTCTCACACAGGAAGCCAAGCGACACAGCCAGTCACAGGACGGGAAATATATTTAGAATGTTATGTTCATTGGGTGTTGAGTATAACTCACAGAGGAGCTATAAGGCTAAAAAGTGTTTCAAAGTCCAATATCTTATAGGCCTACATATGTATGATCTTAATTTGAGCCAGTTTTCTACAGCAGGAAAATAATCCTGCAGCAACAGGAAATGTGAATTATTATGTGGATTAGAAGGAAAATAAAGTCTGAAATTTCAAAGTGGAAATTACAAACTTCAGAAGCCTTTTTTAAACCTTAAATACACTACAAGTTTAACATTTCCTGCATTGCAGTTTGAGGTTTTAAAAGGCTTATTGGAGCTACTTCTTATCTGTATTATTTTTCAACTGACACACCACTACAGAGAGCCTACAAAGAAAATAAGGTTGGCAGAGGGGGCCTTGGCTTGAAAGTGTCTTTAAATAAGAAAAACTTATTTGTTAGAGTTGTTAGTATGCAGTACAGGGAACTGTGTTCTGCAAACCACCCTTACCTTTCAGCAATTAAATCCTGCTAGAAAACAAAACACTCTCTCTGTGCCTTTCACACTTGCTTTTCGAAAGTTGTGCCCAGTTGTGCCAGTTAGCATTGCATGCACATGTGCTTCCCTATGAGCCAAAGACACTACCCTGACTATAAAGGGCTGACTAGACACACCCTTGAGTCATATACTACCACACTAAGATGAGTCAGAACTCTTCTGAGAGCTGTGATTATAAAACTGTACAAGAAGTACACACGCGTTGTAGTAGCCTACACGTTTGTAACAGTGTTATACTGCCTTGCTGTTACGGTAACCGCATGTCATTCTCAGCTGTGCAACTAAAAACTGCACGGATGAGTGGGATGGGAAACAAATGCATGCAACAGCCACGTGCCCTAACCCAAATAGACATAGCACATAACATGGGGGGAGGGGGCGCAGACATGGGAGTTTCCCAGTCTATTTTCTTGTCTAAATCTATAAACGTATTACTACTACTTCTAGGCCAATCTTGTGTGTACCTTGTCCAAAGGATAGGCCTAAGCTAGACGTATAACTTTAAATAGGCCTACGTTAACATCAACATAACAACAACAAGTAAACAACAACAATAGTCCTGATCGTTATTATCATCATATTATTATCATTATCATAATAGCTATTCATAATAGGCCTAATAATGGGTTAGTTATGTATCTTGAGTGGAAAAAAACCTTACCTTGTGTTTTCGTCCCTATAGCCAGAGTTACAAGCAAGGCAATCCATAAGCAAGATTTCATGTCTGCTGAATAGGAAAAAAACAGTTTTCCTGAATTATCCGATGCTGGATCGATATGGCTATTTTGTCAAAATAAATCGGTAACTTTAGGGTGTGTCAATGTGCGGTGCTGTCCTTCTTGCCTACCAGAACTCGAGTGTTCTCCAGTTACAAATTGGCAGTCAACTTTCCAACACGAATGAAAGAGCATTCAGGGTGGGTGTGGTGTGGTAACTTCATAAAATAAAGGCGTTACCCTGGCCGCTCATGACGTCACAGCCTCCATAACTTACTACATTCGCATCACACTGTATACAGTATATATATTCTGTTGTATTTTTGACTTTATGTTTTGTTTACCCCATATGTAACTCTGTGTTGTTGTTTTTATCGCACTGCTTTGCTTTATCTTTGGCAAGGTCGCAGTTGTAAATGAGTTCTCAACTGGTTTACCTGGTTAAATAAAGGAGAAATAAAAATTTAAAAATACTTTCAAAATCTTAGCTAGCAGTCATCATCATGAATCAAGTCAACAATCTACTGGTAAATCATTTTTAATCCTTGTCATATGAAGATAAATAATGAAGAGAATGTATAGATAAAACGTATCCGTGTTCATCGGCCAATGGACATAAACATTACACAACAAATTGGAAATCACAAATTCAACAGTGAGTGGTTTGGAAGGAATCGGTGGCTAACTGTAAGCATTGCAAAGCAATCACTAGCCTGCTATTCAGTGGAGTGGCTGCGTGGTCCCACATCTGGGATTAAGGGTCTCTTTTCCAAGTTTAAAATGATAAACATTCAACATTGGCCATGCTGTCAATGAAGCATGATTTGTGCCCCGCTCAAAACAACTATTAACTTGAAACTGTGGAGTCTTGAACTCACTAAAGTCAAGTTAACTGGGAACTCGGGAAAAACGAGCTCCGACTGGGAAAATACATTTTGAACAGTCATCCAACTCGGAATTGTAAATCTGGAACTCGGGCCTCTTTCTAGAGCTACTACCTGAAGATCACTGACCTCATCATGATTCGACCTTGTTTTTTCAGAGTTCCCAGTTGTCTTGAAAGCATCATAAATCCAGAGAACGCCAGACTTTGATGACTAAATTTGCCCACGAAGGACCGCCACGCCACCTTCCTGTTCAAGTGAGCACAGCACAACAAGGTGAGTCCAAAAATGTATTGTATGCTGCTGCATAAATTATGTAATATGCCAGGGAGATACTGTAGCTAAGAAAGTATTACTAAGTGTATGTTGTGTAGTAAGCTGTTAGTAGCCCATGTGCCCTCACCCTAATAATTTGGAATATTTTCCCCTCTTAATGTCGCCTACTCTTCTGACTTGGTGGTGCACATGTAGCCTATAACGTATTTTAGATAAATATAATCATCAAATATTGTAAGAGCTTTCATTGTCTGCTTATATGCCCCCTTTATTTATCCTACGGTTCTGGCTTGGTGTACAGGGATAACACTGTAAGAACGGCCCATGTTCTGAATTCTGTCACTGTACATTTCAAAAGTGCTAAACAAATAGTTATATTGATTACGTCCGTCTTAGCTCGCTCATTAATGTCTTAATCGAAATTATGGATTGCCTCTTATCCGCTTGTCGTCGCCTTATGCCATAGTTTGTAGCATCTCAGTTGTCATTAGAAACCACATTTGTTTAAGCAAGTCAGCCATATCAGCAAAAAAAAAATTAAAGGCAGTACATGAGGCTGAATGAATTGTTTCGCTGCCAGACAAGGCTCCGCTGATAGCCAGGCGTAGCAGTGGTAAAATGTTGGGACTGCTGTTGGGACTCTGCAGTTGGGACAGCTTTATGTAGGCCCTAACAGTTTGTGGGCACCGTTTGTCACCGTTATAGTGCAGTTCATGTATTGTTTAGTGTTGTGTTGTGTAGTGGCTTTGCTGGCATTCATCCCACATTTTTGTTTTTGTTTGCCCCAACAAGATTTACAAGCTAAAATAGCCACTGCTCTGATAACACCTTTGGCTATTTGAACCGGGCGATTGTGCCATCTAGCGAGATGTCATGGGTTTCACTTGAATTTGTAAGGTGCCTTTCCATATTAGTGCGGTGCGCGTAAAAGCGAAGAGAATGTGGCAACAAGCCATGAGTGAAAATGGTATTGAGAAATAATGTAGTTGGCAGCTATACTACAACCTCTCATCTTGTGAAAGAGTGTGTAGTAGGCTATGGCCTAATCGATGTAATGCATAGTCTATAATAGGGAAAATAACCAACATCGAATAACAGAGCACGATATTGAAATAATTGTTGCCTTATTATTTAAAAAAATGAATGAGATTTGAAATCGTCTCAGTTTATCAACATCTGAGGATTATGGAATCATGGCTTCAGTGTAGTCTATCTATAATGATTTATAATCATATTTGTGTTGCTTCAGTGAATGTTGAGGTCTCTAAGGACAAATGTATAGGCCAGTGGATGCCTGCCAGTCTGACTCTTCAAGTTGGCACGCATCAATGCAGATGCCAAGGAGGACTAGGTCGGGTGCTGTAGAGTGCAGAGAACGTGTCCATCATTTCATTCATAAGAGCCGAGAACAGAGCCCGTTTATTCCCCCTCTCCTTGCCTCGCTGCTGACATGCAGTCTTTCTTGTCTCCATTTAACAAGGCGATCTTAGTGGCTTTGTTTATTTTTGCCATCTTACTCATTCTTTATGTAATACTACGGTATATATGCCGAGACGTGGATTGCGACCACGGAATCTGACGCTTATCGTGAGAAAAGCAGACGATACCCCGACTTTAGCTTATACGGAGACGCGCCAGGGGTGACCCTTTGTAAGTCCAGCGGCGCGTCTTGAGTGCTCTGACCATAAGCTCAAGGTGCGTCATTTAACCAACCGTAACATGGAAATCGTTTGTATATATTGCTCATGTGGAGTAAAATATGTGCAGTTCCTTTTATGTGTATCGTGTAGGCTGAATAGCCTATTGCATTTTTATCTCCAACGTGTTGCGCCACATTCGTGTTAGCATGAGGTAGGCTATTACAAAGCAGGGGAAATGTTTCCACTTAATTTCTATTGGCATTCATTCTAGGAAATTGTCATAATAATATTTTATAATTCAGTAAAACGTATATTAGTGGGGCAAGCTGCTATCGTGTGACAAAGAAGGCGGGAAGGAGGATCAGGCTACACGGTTTTGAAGCATCCTTGTCACCCCTTATCCCCCTCGCAAATGTCCCGTTATTGGTCATCCAACAAAAAACACCGTTGACAATTCATAGAGACATGAGGAGGCATCGATAACATTTGAAATTCTATTTAATCCTTCTGGTTCTGATTCTGATTTTGGTTCATCCACAATTGGAAAGTGTGATGGGAATATATGGGACTGATTTTATTCTATGAATATTTCAATTCTGCGGAATGTCCTGTAAATTCTTACCTTTAAAACAGCTCTGCTTTGATATTTTAGTTCATTTGACCTTATACGGTGTCTTGTGTATCCAACATTAGATGTAATAACGCTGCAATAACAAAATCCCAACCGTCTCTATAAATATTTGCATTGAATTCAAAGAGAAAGCATTTTGATGCAGACACTGCATATAGCCTATTAATATTGTTGGATAATAATTTAGGCCTACTACCCCCAGTAGTCTATTCTACAATAAATAAAAAGTATCATTTAATAATTCCACGCAGTCCGAACTTCCCACCCACACTGAAAAAAAGAAGGTTCGTAAAGGTTCTTCCTCAGCTCTTAAGGTTCCTTGGATAACTCTTGCCTGGATAAAGAACCGTTGACTTAAGTCGTGGGGTTCTTGATGTGGATCTACTGTTCTTCAGAAGTCTAAAAGCTTCTTGAAATAAATGGAGGCCTGCATACATTTAAATTAGAGTTAAATGAACACTCAGCTGTGTAAAATAACCCCAATGTTGGTGTTAATAACCAGAGTTGAACCAAAACCATGCAATACAGGACCAGAAGTTATGGACACCTTTCGTCGAACATCTCATTCCAAAATCATGGGCATTAATATGAGTTGGTCCCCCTTCTTTGCTGCTACAACAGCCTCCACTCTTCTGGGAAGGCTTTCCACTAGATGTTGGAAGATTGCTGCGGACACTTCCATTCAGCCACAAGAGCATTAGTGAGTCGGGCACTGATGTTGGCGATTAGGCCTGGCTCGGCAGTTGGTGTTCCAATTCATCCCAAAGGTGTTCGATGGGGTTAAGGTCAGTGTCGGCAAGCTTTACACCACTCCAGCCAAAACTGGCTTGGCATTGCGCATCGTGATCTTAGGCTTGTGTGTGGCTGCTTTTGGCCATGGAAACCCATTTCATGTAGCTCCCGACTAACAGTTATTGTGCTGACGTTGCTTCAGAGGCAGTTTGGAACTCGGTAGTGAGGGTGAACTGAGGACAGACGATTTACGCACTACGCCAGCTTCAGCACTCGGCGGTCCTGTTCTGTGAGCTTAGTGTGGCCTACCACTTCGTGTCTGAACCGTTGTTGCTCCTAGACTTTGCCCACTTCACAATAACAGGCACCCACAGTTGACCGGGGCAGCTCTAGCAGGGCAGAAATTTGACGAGCGGACTTGTTGGAAAGTTGGCATCCTATGACGGTGACCACATTGAAAGTGACTGAGCTCTTCTGTTTCCTATGGAGATTGCATGGCTGTCTGCTTGATTTTATACACCTGTCAGCAACAGGTGTGGCTGCGAATCCACTAATTTGAAGGGGGTGCCCACATACTTTGTTATATAGTGTATTTCCCAGCATGCTCTATTGCTGGTTGAGTTTAAATTGTTTGTTTCAATATCTATGTTCTTGCATGTATGTTGATAACTAGTTAATCTTATGCTACTCAAATATAAATAACATACATTTTTGAAACTATTCCAATATGTTACTTGGACTTATTCTCGCACCTTTACTGAAATGGTTGTTCCAGTTTAGATGCTTTAGGTAGTCTCATATGTTATTCTTCCCAACCCTCGCAGTCATTCTGAATGCAGGTTACGGGTGAATAAAAATTCAAAATGTTGGATATCCCCCACTCTGGCTGGATTCCAATAGGAATTTATACATAACTTTACAAGCCAGCATAATGTGACTTGAAGCCTGATGTGGCCTGTAAACTATGAGTTTCAGGCCACTGTATTTGGTAAAACTAGGCCCTCAAAAGAAGGCCTAATGAAATATGTATTGTATCGTCTTAAAGCTGCAATATATAACTATTTGGGCGACCTGACCAAATTCCTACATAGAAATCTGAGTTACAGATCTGTATTCTCATTGAAAGCAAGTCTAAGAAGTGGTTGATCTGTTCTATGTGCACTATTTTCTTTTTGCTTCCCGTTCTTAAGTTGTGGTTTTGTGCAGATTTTACATTCAGTTATGGCTACACCAGCTTCAAACAGCTGAAAATACAATATTTTTGGTTATGGAAAATATATTTCACAGCGATTTAGATGGTACAATGATTCTCTACAATATACTTGCTTGTTTTGTCACATAAACTGAAATTAGGCTAATTATTCCAATTTTATCAACCTGGAAATGGCGTAAGCGATTTCTGCATAGTGCATCTTTTAAAGTATTTAATTGTAATGACAAGATATTCACTTAGGATCTCACTTTGTGAAGGCCACATGACTTAATATGAAAGAATGCAACAACTATGTCTCTGTCACTAGCAAAAAAATCACTGGAAAGGCACCCTGGGAAATATGTAGATCTGCATATTTCCCCGAGGGTGCCTTCGAGTTATTTTTTGTTTCTTAAAACCATACAGCAGCGCTATTCAATTCGTTCTGGTCCTGGAGGGCCGAAGTTCTTCAGAGACCCTACAATGGTTCCCCCTATGGCATCGCTCTCAAGAATCTTATTTGGTTCCAACTTGCACCTTTATTTTTGAGAGTGCAGTCTGAACTGATCTTTCTGCATCAACAAAATCCTATTCCCTATGTAGACGCAGTTGATACTCCTCACGGGAGACCTCTAAATAGAGAGAAATGTGTTTACATAACACTTTGAAGGGGGAGCTTACCCACCTGCTCTGCTCTAGCCTACCGCTCTATTAATTCCCTTACAAAGGTAAACCTGAAGTTTGTCAATCCCTCAGGGGGCCTTCATGGAATGGAGCTCCCTGCTGTTTGACAGACCACAAAGACAGTGCACTTTCCTGACAGTGGAAGCAACATCATCGAAACACACAACAATGGGTTGACTTGACAGACTATGTCTGTCATTGATGCTGTCTTGTAACTTTTTCAAGGACAGTCTTTAATAACCAACATCTGAGTCATTCTATCAACTGATGAGGCCGTGAGTCAGTCACACTACAATGCTATTTGGAGAACAGCAAAAACATGCAAAAATCACCCAAGCCATTATCACCTTGCTGCTGTAGCTTCATGTAGCGATCTACAAATACATAGCTTATTAGCTATACAATTAGCCCCTACACATTAACTCACATTAACTCAGCACCGGGATTAAAAAACTATAATTTAATATAGAAGGATTTGTTAGCAAAACAAGTATTTTATAAACAAAAGGTAAACAAATATGTTTCCTTTACAGAAAAAATAGTTTGTGCAGTTGTACAGCTAATTTCCTGCAATTCACATTTTGCCAGTACTTATGCCATGTTAATATGATATCTGAGTGAAAATGACCAACAAAATCAATGGGGGTCCCCTGGAGGTCAGAGTCCCCTGGGTAATTTTGCACATAATTACTACAAGTCGTGGATAGCTGGCTAGACTAACTATACTAATTAACCAATCAAAACAATGACTGGCATTGGCTAATTGAGTGAGACTGTCAGTAAGAGTAACAGAAAAACTGCTAATGCACAATCAATTTTCGGGAATTGCACCTTGTGTATTCTACTATTCTAACTCTCAACTACTAAGACCCGAGTGAGTCCTAAAATTCAAAACCTCGGTGTCCTCTTTATAGCTTCGGCCATGGTTCTGGGACTTTAATGAGCTGGCTAGCCAGCCTAGCAGTAAGATAGCTAAAAAGCTAGCAACAAACCAAAACATTGTCTTGAAAGTAGATTTTAGTTGCCTGGCTTGCTATTGATATATCCTAAATACATTTTTGAAGCGCATGCCTTTTTGGTGCAAAAAATTTGCAGAAGTAACATTGCTATTCGGACCAGATTGTTCGATGTCGTACAGACTGCCCGTTTTTGTGTTTATGCTTTTTCATAATGACAAGGACAAGTTTGATGTCGGACAACAACAATAGAAAGTTTCATGATTAAATACATCTTACCAAAGTAAGATGAAAGGTGATGTTTATACTGAGGACTTTTAAATATGTGCCAATCCAGTATTAAGCGGTGCATGGGTGAAAAATCACGGGGACAATCCAGAAGAAAAAAGCCATATTACAACCTATGTGTTGTGATAATTGCAATGGTTGCTCTTAACCTGTTAGTTTATATGCCTTGACACCGTGATATATAGACCTAAAGGCCGAGACAATAAGAAGACACAGTGGCAAATAAATTCCAACCACACATTTGTTTTATTAGAAAACTGGAGAGCAACATCTGTCCGTTGGAAGTCCACAAAACATAGTACATGTAACAAACCTACCGCGAGCCTTTGTCAAGCTTCCTGCCTCCTGTTTGTCTCCGGGCCTCTAGAGGTCATCTAGTGTTCCCCCTCTGCCTTAGTTCTTCCTCATTGTCCTATTTAGCTATCCAGGTCACCTGTGCCTTGTTTCCCCTTGTGTATTTTAGCTGTGTGTTTTCCCCTTTTTCTCACTTGGTTATTGCGTCCTGACTATGTCTCCTGCTGTGTCCCACCGTGTCTGTCCTAGTAAGTTGTTCAAAGTTATCTTTGGTTTGTTTTTCTCCCTACGTGGAGTTGTTTTGTTTTGCCTCCTGTTTTGGGTGATACTAATCTCTTCGGTAGGGTGTTTCATTTGGGTCCTACAACACCTCCTCTGTGGCTAAGGGGTAGTACCCCCAGCTCTCCACATCTGAGACCGGAGTTTCTAGCCCGGCTTGTGACAGAAACCAAGTCAATGCTGAACCCAGAAACACTCAGTTCCCCCGGACCTGTTGGCGGTGATCACTCGACATGAGAGGACTTCTTTCCAGCGCCATGAAGCCGTTTCTCCAGCCCGACAAGGAGGAGCTGATGGCTAGTCATTCTCAACTCCTGGCCGAAATAGTCGGGTTCCCTCCGCCAGCTCTTTAAACGCTTACTCCCTGGTCCTCTCCCTTCCCCCAGGTCACCCCAGTGACGACAGGTCGTCTCAGTTGGCGGAGCCCCGACTACCACCTCCCAAGACCCCTTTTCATGGGGATCAAGCTCTTACCAGGGTTTCTCTACCCAATGCTCCCTCACCTTTGAGCTCCAACCCTCAGGAAGTTTTCCCACAGACCGTTCCAAGATTGCCTACATCCCCATTTACCCTTCTTTCAGACAAGCTCGCCTGAGGCTTCCTGCGGTGTGGCAGTCCCAGGAGGCCTGTTGTGACTCCCACGCTGCATTTGTAGAAGAGGTTCAAGCGGGTGTTCGATCATCCTGTCAGTGGTAGGGAGGCTTCCAAGGCGCCTACTGTCTCTCCGTCAGGGGCCCCGAAGCACGGCAGATTTTGCCATTGATTTCCGGACCATGGCAGCAGGCGGATGGAATGATGAAGCGCTGAGGGTCTGCTTTCAGGGAGGGTTATCTGAGACCCTTCAAGATGAGTTAGCCACCGAGAACCAGCTGGTGATCTCGGAGTCCCTCATAGCCTTGGCCATCCGCCTGGACAATCGTCTAAAGAGCGGAGGACGGCTCGCCGTCAGTGTCTCATTCCCAAGTTCCTCTGAGCAGCTCTGTTTCTCCTGTTTGGACTCCGTCATTCAGAGCTTCCCGGCTCCTGAACTGCTCAGGATTCCCCGGAGAGCATGCAGTTAGGCCGTTCCAGGCTATCTCCCCTTGAAAGGGGAACGTCGCATGAGGGAACGTCGGTGCCTCTGCTGCGGGGTTGCGGCCACTTCCGCTCCACTTGCCCCGAAGGCTTTGAACGCCTGTGCCGCCCCAGCTACAGGAGGCTGTAGTGGGGAGGATTGGGCGCCTCCTACTAACGCTGTCTGGCTATTTCAGCCACTCTCTGTCCTGGGGGGCCTGGCATCGGGTCCAGGCTATGATCGATTCCGGTGCCGCAGGTGATTTCCCTGGATGTAACCTTGGCTAAAGAACTTAAGATCCCTACCCAACTACTTCCTCAACCCCAGGCAGTTACAGCCTTAGATGGCAAGACCTCTGGAACCAGGAAAGGTTACCGAGGCGACTCAGTCCCTGCAATTTCCACACTCTCTCAACACCAGCAGGAGGACCTTCTATCTGTTGTTGTCTCGTATCCTATTATCCTCGTGCACCCTTGGCTATGCAGACATAATCCCCAGATCGGCCCAGCCCTACGGGCACCATTCTTAGCTGAGGTCCCGCCTGCCCAACTCACCTGCATGCTTCAAGTCCCTCAGCCCCTAGTACCCAAGTTTCAAGAGTCTGTTGGCGTCTCCCGAGTCCCCCAGTGTTTACCAGCCGGTTCAAGGCAGTGTTCAGCAAGGCCCGGGCTACTTCCTTACCGCCTCGCCATTGCGTATGACTGTGCCATTGATCTACTCCTGGGTGCTGCCCTCCTAGAGGTTGGATCTTTCCTTGTCCTCCCCCAGACACGCAGCTATGAGACACCTACATTAAGGAGTCCTTGGCAGCCCGGCCTCATCTATGCCTCTACTTCCCCCGGCTGGTGAACCTGCCTGTTGAAAAGAAGGACGGGGGTCTTAGGCTTATGTTGATTGCAGGGGACTCAACAAGATCACGGTTGAATCGATAACCCCTTCCTCTCATGGCCACTGCTTTTGAGCTGCTTCAAGGGGCTTCCATTTTTTATAACTGAGTCTTCGCAATGCTTACCATCTCGTGCGGATCCAGAGAGGCAGATAGGCGGCGTTCAACTGCGCCCACGAGGCACTTTATGAATATCGGGTGATGCCGTTCGGGCTCACCAATGCCCCGCCCAGTATTCCAAGCCCTGATTTGTGATGTTCTCCCGGGATATTGTTAATCTGTTCGTCTTCGTAATACCTTGGACGATATCCTCATCTTCTCGAGGTCACTGAAGGAGCATGAGGGGCATGTTAGCAGGGTTCTCCAGAGGCTCCTTGACAATCACCTCTTCGTTAAGCCTGAGAAGTGTGAATTTCATGTTTCTCAGACTCAGATTCTCGGGTTTTGTGTCACTCCCGGGCACCTTGAGATGGATCCCAGAGGTCGGCGGTCCCGATTGACCCGCACCTGCCACGGTCAAGGAGGTTCCAGCGGTTCATTGGCTTTCAACTTCTATCAGAGACTGGTAAAATTTCAGCTCGGTGGTAGCCCCCTTGTTGACGCTTACCAGGGAGGAGGGACCAAGATTCACTGGGGTCGGAAGCAGCAGGGGCCTTCGAGGATCTCAAGCGCCTTCCGTCTGCTCGATTCTGGTAAGCCCCTGACCCAGAGAGACCTTTCGTAGTTGAAGTGGACGCCTCAGAGGTGGGGGTGGGAGCCGTCCTGTCACAGAGGGTGCGGATGGGAGAATTACACCCATAATGCCTTCATGTCTACGCCGCCTGTCTGAGGCCGCGCCCAACTACCACGTGGGGGATCTAGAGTTGCTTGCGGTAAAACTGGCATTGGAAGAGTGGCGCCATTGGCGGGGGCTCAGCACCCTTCCAGGTTCTCACAGACCACAAGAACCTGGAATATCTTCAACAGGCTAAGCGGATGAACCCTCGGCAAGCCGATGGTCCCTTTTCTTTAATCGATTCCAGATTCCTCCTGACTTACCGACCTGGCACCAAGACGTCAAGCCGGATGCTCTGTCTCGAGTCTATTCCTCCCGAGTTACAAGAGAAGCCCTTGGCATCGATTATTCCGAGGTCTAGGATCGTCGCACCTCTTCCAGTGGGAACTAGAGAGATACGAGGCTCTTGTCCAGGAGCCCGATCCGAGCGGTGGTCACTGCGGTCCTTCTATGCGTTCCTCTCTCTGTTGGAGCGCGTCTTGCAGTGGGGTCATGAGTCGCCCTTGACATGCCATCCAGACGGTGCTCGCACACTGGAGTTCCTCCGGCCGGCGGTTTTGGTGGCCGTCCATCCAAGAGGACGTGCAGGTCTGTATTTTGAGGCCTGCCCTGTGTGCAACCAGGAAGAATCGACACGCCAGCGACCCCCAGGGACTGCTCCATCCCTTACCTGTTCCTCAAAGGCCATGGTCACACCTTTCTCTGGACTTTGTTACGGGACTTCACTCTATCCCAGAGGTAACACCGTCATCCTAGTGGTGGTAGACCCGGTTCTCGACTGCCAGTTTATTCCCCTGCCCAAGCTGCCCTCGGCTAAGGAGACTGCTGAGCTCCTCGCACGAACCATGTCTTCCGGATTGTTGGTATTCCCCTGGGCTGGTCTCTGGCCGAGGTCCCCAATTCTCGTCCCGGTTTTGGGGGAGCCTTCTGCAGGCTTGTTGGGGGGCCACAGCCAGCTGCGTCGGGGTTCCATCCAGAGTCACAATGGCCATGGGCGGATTAAGTAGGATCTGGAGACCACCCTTGCGGTGTATGGCGGCCGTAATCCCACGTCTTGGGCCACCTATCATTTGGGCTGAATATGACCACAGCACCCTCAGTCCTCAGCCACCGGATTGTCCCCCTTTGAATGCCAGTTCGGTTTACAACCCCTCCATTGTTTCCAGAGAGGCGCAAGTTGGTGTTCCCTCGGCCCAGCGCTTTGTCCAGCTGCTTAGGGCCCGGACTAGGGAAGAAGGCCAGGCGTGCCCTCCTTGAGACCTCCCAGAGATACCAAAGTCAGGCTAATTGCTTCAGCAGTTTGACCTAGTTTCCGAGCTGGTCGAGTTTGGTTGTACAAAGAACCCTGCCCCTACGGGTGGAATCCAGGAAGCTTTCCCAGAGATACATCGGGCCTTTCCGCATTGCTAGAAAGGTTAACCTGTAGCCGTATCGTTTGGTTCTCCTCGCTCCCTTAGAGTTAACCCCACTTTCCTTTCCTCCTTAAACCTGTCTTGTCTTCTTCCTTTGCCCCCCCACGCAGACCCCCGCCACCTCCCAGGATCATTGACCCCAGCCAGCCTACACAGTCCGCCGGATACTGGACTCGGAGTCCAGAACTCTCTACTGCAGTATCTGGTGGACTGGGAGGGCTACGGGCCGGGGGCCTCTGGGTTCCAGCCAGGGACATCCTGGACTTGGAAGTTTGATCCGAGATTTTCGCACCCTGGGGCCAGGGTGTTCTGGAAGAGGTCGTCAGGAGTCGTTCCTAGAGGAGGGGTCCTGTGTAACTTTCTGCCTCCTGTTTGTCTCCGGGCCTCTAGAGATGTCTGTGTTCCCCTCTGCCTTGGTTCTTCCTCATGTGTCCTAGTGGCAGTCCAGGTCACCTG